>NC_086115.1:6901046-7158546 GCF_963921235.1 Mobula hypostoma
TACTCCCCCCCTCCCTCCACCTTCAACTATCCTCCACTCCTCTCCTCCATCCACCTTCAACTCTCCTGTACTCCGCTCCTCCCTCCACCTTCAACTATCCCGTACTCCTCTCCTCCCTCCACCTTCTACTATCCCGTATTCCTCTCCTCTCTCCAAGTTCAACTATCCCGCACTCCTCTCCTGCCTCCACCTTCAACTATCCCGTACTCCTCTCCTCCCTTCAGCTTCAATCATCCTCTAATCCTCTCCTACATCCACCTTCAACTATCCCGTACTCCTCTCCCCCCTCCACCTTCAACTATCCTCAACTCCTCTCCTCCCTCCACTTTGAACTCTCCTTTACTCCAGTCCTCCCTCCACCTTAAACTATCCCGATCTCCTCTCCTCCCTCCACCTTCAACTATCCCGTACTTCTCTCCTCCCTACACCTTCAACTATCCCGTACTCCTCTCCTCCCTCCACCTTCAACTATCCCGTACTCCACTCCTCCCTCCACCTTCAACTATCCCGTAATCCTCTCCTCCCTCTACCTTCTACAATCCCGTCTTCCTCTCCTCCCTCCACCTTCAACTCTCCCGTACTCCTCTCCTCCCTCCACCTTCAACTATCCCGTACTCCTCTCCTCCCTCCACCTTCAACAATCCCGTACTCCTCTCCTGCCTCCACCTTTACTATCCCGTACTCCTCTCCTCCCTCCACCTTCAACAATCCCGTACTCCTCTCCTCCCTCCACTTTCAACTATCCCGTACTCCTCTCCTCCCTCCACCGTCAACTCTCCCGTATTCATCTCCTCCCTCCACCTTCAACTATCCCGTACTCCTCTGCTCCCTCCATCTTCAACCATCCCGAATTCCTCTTCTCCCTCCACCTTCAACAATCGCGTACTCCACTCCTCCCTCCACCTTCAACTAACCCGTACTCCTCTCCTCCCTCCAACTTCAACAATCCTCTAATCCTCCCCTCCTTCCACCTTCAACTATCCTCCACTCTTCTGCTCCCTCCACCTTCAACGATCCCGTACTCCTCGACACCCTCCACCTTCAACTATCCTCCACTGCACTCATTCCTCCACCTTCAACTGTCCCGTACTCCTCTCCACCCTCCACCTTCAACTATCCTCAACTCCTCTCCTCCATCCACCTTCAACTATCCCGTACTCCTCTCCTCCCTCCACCTTCAACTATCCCGTACTCCTCTCCTCCCTCCACCTTCAACTATCCCGTACTCCTCTCCTCCCTCCACCTTCAACTATTCTCCACTCCTGTCCTCCCTCCACCTTCAACTCTCCCGTATTCCTCTCATCCCTCCGCCTTCAACCATACAGTACTCCTCTCCTCCCTTCACCTTCAACTATCCCGTATTCCTCTCCTCCCTCCACCCTCAACTCTCCCGTACTCCTCTCCTCCCTCCACCTTCAACTATCTCCGTACTCCTCTCCTCCCTCCACCTTCAACTATTCTCCACTCCTGTCCTCCCTCCACCTTCAACTCTCCCGTATTCCTCTCATCCCTCCGCCTTCAACTATACAGTACTCCTCTCCTCCCTCCACCTTCTACTATCCCATATTCCTCTCCTCCCTCCACCTTCCACTATCCCGTATTCCTCTCCTCACTCCACCTTCAACTATCCCGTACTCCTCTCCTCCCTCCGCCTTCTACTATCCCGTATTCCTCTCCTCCCTCCATCTTCAACCATCCCGAAATCCTCTCCTCCCTCCACCTACAACTATCGCGTACTCCTCTCCTCCCTCCACCTTCAACAATCCCGTACTCCTCTCCTCCCTCCAATTTCAACTATCCTCTAATCCTCTCCTCCCTCCACATTCAACTATCCTCCACTCCACTCCACCCTCCACCTTCAACTATCCTAAACTCCACTCCTCCATCCAACTTTAACAATCCCGTACTCCTCTCCTCCCTCCACCTTCAACTATCCTCCACTCCTTTCCTCCCTCCACCTTCAACTATCCTCCACTCTTCTGCTCCCTCCACCTTCAACTATCCCGTACTCTTCTCATCCCTCCACCTTCAACTCTACCGTACTCCTCACCTCCCTCCACATTCAACTATCCCATACTCCTCTCCACCCTCCACCTTCATCTATCCCGTACTCCTCTCCTCCCTCCACCTTCAACTATCCTCCACTCCTCTCCTCCCTCCACCTTCTACTATCCCGTATTCCTCTCCTCCATCCACCTTCGACGATCCCGTACTCCTCTCCTCCCTCCATCTTCAACTATCCCATACTCCTCTCCTCCCTCCACCTTCAACTATCCTGTACACCTCTCCTCTCTCCACTATCAACTATTCCGCACTCCTCTCCTCCCTCCAGCTTCAACAATCCTCCAATCCTCTCCTCCCTCCACCCTCAACTATCCCGTACACCTCTCCTCGTCCACCTTCAACTATCCCGTACACCCCTCCTCCCTCCACCTTCATCTATCGTCTAATCCTCTCCTCCCTCCACCTTCAACATCCTCCACTCCACTCATCCCTCCACCTCAACTATCCCGTACTCCTCTCCTCCCTCCACTTTCAACTCTCCCGTTCTCCACTCCTCCCTCCACCTTCAACTATCCCGTACTCCTCTTCTCCCTCCACCTTCAACTATCCTGTACTCCACTCCTCCCTCCACCTTCAACTATCCCGTACTCCTCTTCTCCCTCCACCTTCAACTATCCTGTACTCCTCTCCTCCCTCCACTTGCAACTATCCCGTACTCCTCTCCTCCCTCCAACTTCAACTATCCTCTAATCCTCCCCTCCCTCCATTTCAACTATCCTCCACGCTTCTGCTCCCTCCACCTTCAACTATCCCGTACTCCTCTCCACCCTCCACCTTCAACTATCCTCCACTGCACTCATCCCTCCACCTTCAACTGTTTCGTACTCCTTTCCACTCTGCACCTTCAACTATCCTCAACTCCTCTCCTCTGTCCACCTTCAACTATCCCGTACTCCTCTTCTCCCTCCACCTTCAACTATCCTCCACTCCTCTCCTCACTCCACCTTCAGCTATTCTGTACTCCTCTCCTCCCTCGAACTTCAACTATCCAGTACTCCTCTCCTCCCTCCACCTTCTACTATCCCATATTCCTCTCCTCCCTCCACCTTGTACTATCCCGTATTCCTCTCCTCACTCCACCTTCAACTATCCCGTACTCCTCTCCTCCCTCCGCCTTCTACTCTCCCGTATTCCTCTCCTCCCTCCATCTTCAACCATCCCGAAATCCTCTCCTCCCTCCACCTACAACTATCGCGTACTTCTCTCCTCCCTCCACCTTCAACAATCCCGTACTCCTCTCCTCCCTCCAATTTCAACTATCCTCTAATCCTCTCCTCCCTCCACATTCAACTATCCTCCACTCCTCTCCACCCTCCACCTTCAACTATCCTAAACTCCACTCCTCCATCCAACTTCAACAATCCCGTACTCCTCTCCTCCCTCAACCTTCAACTATCCTCCACTCCTTCCCTCCCTCCACCTTCAACTATCCTCCACTCTTCTGCTCCCTCCACCTTCAACTATCCCGTACTCCTCTTATCCCTCCACCTTCAACCAATCTCCACTCCTCTCCTCCCTCCACCATCAACTATCCCACACTCCTCTCCTCCCTCCACCTTCAACTATCCTCCACTCCTCTCCTCACTCCACCTTAGCTATCCTGTACTCCTCTCCTCCCTCGAACTTCAAGTATCTAGTACTCCTCACTTCCCTCCACCTTCAACTATCCCGTACTCCTCTCCTCTTTACACCTTCAACTATCCTCCACTCCTCTCCTCCCTCCACCCTCGACTAACCCGTACTCCTCTCCTCCCTCCACCCTCAACTATCCTCCACTCCTCTCCTCCATGCACCTTCAACTATCCATCACTCCTCTGCTCCCGCCACCTTCAATTATCCCGTACTCCTCTCCTCACTCCACCTTCAACTATCGTCCACTCCTCTCCTCCCGCACCTTCAAGTGGCCGTACACCTCTCCTCTCTCCACCTTCAACTATACCATACTCCTCTCCTGCCTCCACCATCAACTATCCTGCACTCCTCCTCTCCCTCCACCTTGTACGATCCCGTATTCCTCTCCACCCTCCAAGTTCAACTATCCCGTACTCCTCACCTCCCTCCACCTTCAACTATCCCATACTCCTCTCCTCCCTCCACCTCCAACTATCCTGTACTCCTCTCCCCTCTCCACTATCAACTATCCCGCACTCCTCTCCTCCCTCCAGCTTCAACAATCCTCCAATCCTCTCCTCCCTCCACCTTCAACTATCCCGTACACCTCTCCTCCCTCCACCTTCAACCATCCTCCACTCCACTCATCCCTCCACCTTCAACTATCCCGTACTCCTCTCCTCCCTCCAACTTCAACTATCCCCCACTCCTCTCCTCCCTCCACCTTCAACTCTCCCGTACTCCTCTCCTCCCTCCACCTTCAACAATCCCGTACTCCTCTCCTCCCTCCACCTTCAACAATCCCGTACTCCTCTCCTCCCTCCACCTTCAACTATCCCGTACTCATCTCCTCCCTCCACCTTCAACTATCCAAGACTCCTCTCCTACCCCCACCTTCAGTAATCCTCCACTCCTCTCCTCCCTCCACCTTCAACTATCCCGTACTCATCTCCTCGCTCCGCCTTCAACTATACCGTACTCCTCTCCTCCCTCCACCTTCAACTATCCTCCACTCCTCTCCTCCCGCCACCATCTACTATCACGTATTCCTCTCCTCTCTCCAAGTTCAACGATCCCGTACTCCTCTCCTCCCTCCACCTTCAACTATCCCGTATTCCTCTCCTCCCTCCACCTTCAACTCTCCCGTACTCCTCTCCTCCCTCCACCAACAACTATCCCATACTGCTCTCCACCCTCCACCTTCAACTATCCCGTACGCCTCTCCTCCCTCTATCTTCAGACATCCCGTAATCCTCTCCTCCCTCCACCTTCAACTATACCGTACTCCTCTCCTCCCTCCACCTTCAACTATCCCGTACTCCTCTCCTCCCTCCACCTTCAACTATCCCGTACTCCTCTCCTCCCTCCAACTTCAAATATCCTCTAATCCTCTCCTCCCTCCACCTTCAACTATCCTCCACTCCTCTCCTCCCGCCACCATCTACTATCACGTATTCCTCTCCTCTCTCCAAGTTCAACGATCCCGTACTCCTCTCCTCCCTCCACCTTCAACTATCCCGTATTCCTCTCCTCCCTCCACCTTCAACTCTCCCGTACTCCTCTCCTCCCTCCACCAACAACTATCCCATACTGCTCTCCACCCTCCACCTTCAACTATCCCGTACGCCTCTCCTCCCTCTATCTTCAGACATCCCGTAATCCTCTCCTCCCTCCACCTTCAACTATACCGTACTCCTCTCCTCCCTCCACCTTCAACTATCCCGTACACCTCTCCTCCCTCCACCTTCAACTATCCCGTACTCCTCTCCTCCCTCCAACTTCAAATATCCTCTAATCCTCTCCTCCCTCCACCTTCAACTATCCTCCACTCCTCTGCTCCCTCGATCTTCTACTATCCCGTATTCCTCTCCTCCCTCCACCTTCAACTATCCCATACTCCTCTCCTCCCTCCAACTTCAATTATCCTCCACTCCTCTCCACCCTGCACTTTCAACTCTCCCGTACTCCACTCTTCCCTCCACCTTCAACTATCCCGTACTCCTCTTCTCCCTCCACCTTCAACTATCCCGTACACCTCTCCTCCCTCCACCTTCAACTATCCTCCTCTCCACTCATCCCTCCACCTTCAACTATCCCGTACTCCTCTCCACCCTCCACCTTCAACTATCCCGTACTCCTCTCCACCCTCCACCTTCAACTATCCTCAACTCCCCTCCTCCATCGACCTTCAACTATCCTGTACTCCCCTCCTCCCTCCACCTTCAACTATCCTCCACTCCTCTCCTCCCTCCACCTTCCACTCTCCTGTACTCTGCTCCTCCCTCCACCTTCAACTATCCTCCACTCCTCTCCTCCCTCCACTTTCAACAATCCCGTACTCCTCTCCACCCTCCACCTTCAACTATCCCGTATTCCTCTCCTGCCTCCACCTTCAACTATCCCGTACTCCTCTCCTCCCACCACCTTCAACTATCCTCCACTCCTCTCCTCCCTCCACTTTCAACAATCCCGTACTCCTCTCCACCCTCCACCTTCAACTATCCCGTATTCCTCTCCTGCCTCCACCTTCAACTATCCCGTACTCCTCTCCTCCCTCCGCCTTCAACTATACCGTACTCCTCTCCTCCCTCCACCTTCTACTATCCTCCACTGCTCTCCCCCCTCCACCTTCAACTATCCTCAACTCCTCTCCTCCATCCACCTTCAACTATCCCGTACTCCTCTCCCCCCTCCACATTCAACTATCCTCAACTCCTCTCCTCCCTCGACTTTCAACTCTCCTTTACTCCAGTCCTCCCTCCACCTTAAACTATCCCGTACTCCTCTCCTCCCTCCACCTTCAACTCTCCCGTACTCCTCTCCTCCCTCCACCTTCAACTATCCCGTACTCCTCTCCTCCCTCCAACTTCAACTATCCTCCACTCCTGTCCTCCCTCCACCTTCATCTATCCCGTATTCCTCTCATCCCTCCGCCTTCAACGATACAGTACTCCTCTCCTCGCTCCACCTTCAACTATCCCGTACTCCTCTCCTCCCTACACCGTCAACTCTCCCGTATTTATCTCCTCCCTCCACCTTCAACTAACCCGTACTCCTCTCCTCCCTCCAACTTCAACAATCCTCTAATCCTCCCCTCCTTCCACCTTCAACTATCCTCCACTCTTCTGCTCCCTCCACCTTCAACGATCCCGTACTCCTCTGCACCCTCCACCTTCAACTATCCTCCACTGCTCTCATCCCTCCACCTTCAACAGTCCCGTACTCCTCTCCACCCTCCACCTTCAACTATCCCGTACTCCTCTTCTCCCTCCACCTTCAACCAATCTCCACTCCTCTCCTCCCTCCACCTTCAACTATCCCGTACTCCTCTCCTCCCTCCACCTTCAACTATCCCGTACTCCTCTGCTCCCTCCATCTTCAACCATCCCGAATTCCTCTTCTCCCTCCACCTTCAACAATCGCGTACTCCACTCCTCCCTCCACATTCAACTAACCCGTACTCCTCTCCTCCCTCCAACTTCAACAATCCTCTAATCCTCCCCTCCTTCCACCTTCAACTATCCTCCACTCTTCTGCTCCCTCCACCTTCAACGATCCCGTACTCCTCTCCACCCTCCACATTCAACTATCCTCAACTCCTCTCCTCCATCCACCTTCAACTATCCCGTACTCCTCTCCTCCCTCCACTTTCAACTCTCCTGTACTCCGGTCCTCCCTCCACCTTCAACTATCCCGTACTCCTCTCCTCCCTCCACCTTCAAGTATCCCGTACTCCTCTCCTCCCTCCACCTTCAACTATCCCGTACTCCTCTCCTCCCTCCACCTTCAACTATTCTCCACTCCTGTCCTCCCTCCACCTTCAACTCTCCCGTATTCCTCTCATCCCTCCGCCTTCAACTACACAGTACTCCTCTCCTCCCTCCACCTTCAACTATCCCGTATTCCTCTCCTCCCTCCACCTTCAACTCTCCCGTACTCCTCTCCTCCCTCCACCAACAACTATCCCATACTGCTCTCCACCCTCCACCTTCAACTATCCCGTACGCCTCTCCTCCCTCTATCTTCAGACATCCCGTAATCCTCTCCTCCCTCCACCTTCAACTATACCGTACTCCTCTCCTCCCTCCACCTTCAACAATCCCGTACTCCTCTCCTCCCTCCACCTTCAACTATCCCGTACTCCTCTCCTCCCTCCAACTTCAAATATCCTCTAATCCTCTCCTCCCTCCACCTTCAACTATCCTCCACTCCTCTGCTCCCTCGATCTTCTACTATCCCGTATTCCTCTCCTCCCTCCACCTTCAACTATCCCATACTCCTCTCCTCCCTCCAACTTCAACTATCCTCCACTCCTCTCCACCCTGCACTTTCAACTCTCCCGTACTCCACTCTTCCCTCCACCTTCAACTATCCCGTACTCCTCTTCTCCCTCCACCTTCAACTATCCCGTACACCTCTCCTCCCTCCACCTTCAACTATCCTCCTCTCCACTCATCCCTCCACCTTCAACTATCCCGTACTCCTCTCCACCCTCCACCTTCAACTATCCCGTACTCCTCTCCACCCTCCACCTTCAACTATCCTCAACTCCCCTCCTCCATCGACCTTCAACTATCCTGTACTCCCCTCCTCCCTCCACCTTCAACTATCCTCCACTCCTCTCCTCCCTCCACCTTCCACTCTCCTGTACTCTGCTCCTCCCTCCACCTTCAACTATCCTCCACTCCTCTCCTCCCTCCACTTTCAACAATCCCGTACTCCTCTCCACCCTCCACCTTCAACTATCCCGTATTCCTCTCCTGCCTCCACCTTCAACTATCCCGTACTCCTCTCCTCCCTCCACCTTCAACTATCCTCCACTCCTCTCCTCCCTCCACTTTCAACAATCCCGTACTCCTCTCCACCCTCCACCTTCAACTATCCCGTATTCCTCTCCTGCCTCCACCTTCAACTATCCCGTACTCCTCTCCTCCCTCCGCCTTCAACTATACCGTACTCCTCTCCTCCCTCCACCTTCTACTATCCTCCACTGCTCTCCCCCCTCCACCTTCAACTATCCTCAACTCCTCTCCTCCATCCACCTTCAACTATCCCGTACTCCTCTCCCCCCTCCACCTTCAACTATCCTCAACTCCTCTCCTCCCTCGACTTTCAACTCTCCTTTACTCCAGTCCTCCCTCCACCTTAAACTATCCCGTACTCCTCTCCTCCCTCCACCTTCAACTCTCCCGTACTCCTCTCCTCCCTCCACCTTCAACTATCCCGTACTCCTCTCCTCCCTCCATCTTCAACAATCCGGTACTCCTCTCCTCCCTCCACCTTCAACTATCCAGTACTCCTCTCCTCCCTCCACCTTCAACTATCCTGTACTCCTCTCCTCCCTCCAACTTCAACTATTCTCCACTCCTGTCCTCCCTCCACCTTCAACTATCCCGTATTCCTCTCATCCCTCCGCCTTCAACGATACAGTACTCCTCTCCTCGCTCCACCTTCAACTATCCCGTACTCCTCTCCTCCCTCCACCGTCAACTCTCCCGTATTTATCTCCTCCCTCCACCTTCAACTAACCCGTACTCCTCTCCTCCCTCCAACTTCAACAATCCTCTAATCCTCCCCTCCTTCCACCTTCAACTATCCTCCACTCTTCTGCTCCCTCCACCTTCAACGATCCCGTACTGCTCTACACCCTCCACCTTCAACTATCCTCCACTGCTCTCATCCCTCCACCTTCAACTGTCCCGTACTCCTCTCCACCCTCCACCTTCAACTATCCCGTACTCCTCTTCTCCCTCCACCTTCAACCAATCTCCACTCCTCTCCTCCCTCCACCTTCAACTATCCCGTACTCCTCTCATCCCTCCACCTTCAACTATCCCGTACTCCTCTGCTCCCTCCACCTTCAACCATCCCGAACTCCTCTCCTCCCTCCACCTTCAACTATCCCGTACTCCTCTCCTCCCTCCACCTTCAACTAACCCGTACTCCTCTCCTCCCTCCAACTTCAACAATCCTCTAATCCTCCCCTCCTTCCACCTTCAACTATCCTCCACTCTTCTGCTCCCTCCACCTTCAACGATCCCGTACTCCTCTACACCCTCCACCTTCAACTATCCTCCACTGCACTCATCCCTCCACCTTCAACTGTCCCGTACTCCTCTCCACCCTCCACCTTCAACTATCCTCAACTCCTCTCCTCCATCCACCTTCAACTATCCCGTACTCCTCTCCTCCCTCCACTTTCAACTCTCCTGTACTCCGGTCCTCCCTCCACCTTCAACTATCCCGTACTCCTCTCCTCCCTCCACCTTCAACTATCCCGTACTCCTCTCCTCCCTCCACCTTCAACTATCCCGTACTCCTCTCCTCCCTCCACCTTCAACTATCCCGTACTCCTCTCCTCCCTCCACCTTCAACTATACAGTACTCCTCTCCTCCCTCCACCTTCAACTATCCCGTATTCCTCTCCTCCCTCCACCTTCAACTCTCCCGTACTCCTCTCCTCCCTCCACCAACAACTATCCCATACTGCTCTCCACCCTCCACCTTCAACTATCCCGTACGCCTCTCCTCCCTCTATCTTCAAACATCCCGTAATCCTCTCCTCCCTCCACCTTCAACTATCCCGTACTCCTCTCCTCCCTCCACCTTCAACTATCCCGTACTCCTCTCCTCCCTTCAACTTCAAATATCCTCTAATCCTCTCCTCCCTCTACCTTCAACTATCCTCCACTCCTCTGCTCCCTCGATCTTCTACTATCCCGTATTCCTCTCCTCCCTCCACCTTCAACTATCCCATACTCCTCTCCTCCCTCCAACTTCAACTATCCTCCACTCCTCTCCACCCTGCACTTTCAACTCTCCCGTACTCCACTCTTCCCTCCACCTTCAACTATCCCGTACTCCTCTCCTCCCTCCACCTTCAACTATCCCGTACCCCTCTCCTCCCTCCACCTTCAACTATCCTCCTCTCCTCTCATCCCTCCACCTTCAACTATCCCGTACTCCTCTCCACCCTCCACCTTCAACTATCCCGTACTCCTCTCCACCCTCCACCTTCAACTATCCTCAACTCCCCTCCTCCCTCCACCTTCAACTATCCTCCACTCCTCTCCTCCCTCCACCTTCCACTCTCCTGTACTCTGCTCCTCCCTCCACCTTCAACTATCCTCCACTCCTCTCCTCCCTCCACTTTCAACAATCCCGTACTCCTCTCCACCCTCCACCTTCAACTATCCCGTATTCCTCTCCTGCCTCCACCTTCAACTATCCCGTACTCCTCTCCTCCCTCCGCCTTCAACTATCCCGTACTCCTCTCCTCCCTCCACCTTCAACTATCCCGTACTCCTCTCCACCCTCCACCTTCAACTATCCCGTATTCCTCTCCTGCCTCCACCTTCAACTATCCCGTACTCCTCTCCTCCCTCCGCCTTCAACTATACCGTACTCCTCTCCTCCCTCCACCTTCTACTATCCTCCACTGCTCTCCCCCCTCCACCTTCAACTATCCTCAACTCCTCTCCTCCATCCACCTTCAACTATCCCGTACTCCTCTCCCCCCTCCACCTTCAACTATCCTCAACTCCTCTCCTCCCTCGACTTTCAACTCTCCTTTACTCCAGTCCTCCCTCCACCTTAAACTATCCCGTACTCCTCTCCTCCCTCCACCTTCAACTCTCCCGTACTCCTCTCCTCCCTCCACCTTCAACTATCCCGTACTCCTCTCCTCCCTCCATCTTCAACAATCCGGTACTCCTCTCCTCCCACCACCTTCAACTATCCAGCACTCCTCTCCTCCCTCCACCTTCAACTATCCTGTACTCCTCTCCTCCCTCCAACTTCAACTATCCTCCACTCCTGTCCTCCCTCCACCTTCAACTATCCCGTATTCCTCTCATCCCTCCGCCTTCAACGATACAGTACTCCTCTCCTCGCTCCACCTTCAACTATCCCGTACTCCTCTCCTCCCTCCACCATCAACTCTCCCGTATTTATCTCCTCCCTCCACCTTCAAATAACCCGTACTCCTCTCCTCCCTCCAACTTCAACAATCCTCTAATCCTCCCCTCCTTCCACCTTCAACTATCCTCCACTCTTCTGCTCCCTCCACCTTCAACGATCCCGTACTCCTCTACACCCTCCACCTTCAACTATCCTCCACTGCTCTCATCCCTCCACCTTCAACTGTCCCGTACTCCTCTCCTCCCTCCACCTTCAACTATCCCGTACTCCTCTGCTCCCTCCACCTTCAACTATCCCGTACTCCTCTTCTCCCTCCACCTTCAACCAATCTCCACTCCTCTCCTCCCTCCACCTTCAACTATCCCGTACTCCTCTCCTCCCTCCACCTTCAACTATCCCGTACTCCTCTGCTCCCTCCATCTTCAACCATCCCGAATTCCTCTTCTCCCTCCACCTTCAACAATCGCGTACTCCACTCCTCCCTCCACCTTCAACTAACCCGTACTCCTCTCCTCCCTCCAACTTCAACAATCCTCTAATCCTCCCCTCCTTCCACATTCAACTATCCTCCACTCTTATGCTCCCTCCACCTTCAACGATCCCGTACTCCTCGACACCCTCCACCTTCAACTATCCTCCACTGCACTCATCCCTCCACCTTCAACTGTCCCGTACTCCTCTCCACCCTCCACCTTCAACTATCCTCAACTCCTCTCCTCCATCCACCTTCAACTATCCCGTACTCCTCTCCTCCCTCCACTTTCAACTCTCCTGTACTCCGGTCCTCCCTCCACCTTCAACTATCCCGTACTCCTCTCCTCCCTCCACCTTCAACTATTCCGTACTCCTCTCCTCCCTCCACCTTCAACTATCCCGTACTCCTCTCCTCCCTCCACCTTCTACTATTCTCCACTCCTGTCCTCCCTCCACCTTCAACTCTCCCGTATTCCTCTCATCCCTCCGCCTTCAACTATACAGTACTCCTCTCCTCCCTCCACCTTCAACTATCCCGTATTCCTCTCCTCCCTCCACCTTCAACTCTCCCGTACTCCTCTTCTCCCTCCACCAACAACTATCCCATACTGCTCTCCACCCTCCACCTTCAACTATCCCGTACGCCTCTCCTCCCTCTATCTTCAAACATCCCGTAATCCTCTCCTCCCTCCACCTTCAACTATACCGTACTCCTCTCCTCCCTCCACCTTCAACTATCCCGTACTCCTCTCCTCCCTCCACCTTCAACTATCCCGTACTCCTCTCCTCCCTCCAACTTCAAATATCCTCTAATCCTCTCCTCCCTCCACCTTCAACTATCCTCCACTCCTCTGCTCCCTCGATCTTCTACTATCCCGTATTCCTCTCCTCCCTCCACCTTCAACTATCCCATACTCCTCTCCTCCCTCCAACTTCAACTATCCTCCACTCCTCTCCACCCTGCACTTTCAACTCTCCCGTACTCCGCTCTTCCCTCCACCTTCAACTATCCCGTACTCCTCTTCTCCCTCCACCTTCAACTATCCCGTACCCCTCTCCTCCCTCCACCTTCAACTATCCTCCTCTCCACTCATCCCTCCACCTTCAACTATCCCGTACTCCTCTCCACCCTCCACCTTCAACTATCCCGTACTCCTCTCCACCCTCCACCTTCAACTATCCTCAACTCCCCTCCTCCATCGACCTTCAACTATCCTGTACTCCCCTCCTCCCTCCACCTTCAACTATCCTCCACTCCTCTCCTCCCTCCACCTTCCACTCTCCTGTACTCTGCTCCTCCCTCCACCTTCAACTATCCACCACTCCTCTCCTCCCTCCACTTTCAACAATCCCGTACTCCTCTCCACCCTCCACCTTCAACTATCCCGTATTCCTCTCCTGCCTCCACCTTCAACTATCCCGTACTCCTCTCCTCCCTCCGCCTTCAACTATCCCGTACTCCTCTCCTCCCTCCACCTTCAACTATCCTCCACTCCTCTCCTCCCTCCACTTTCAACAATCCCGTACTCCTCTCCACCCTCCACCTTCAACTATCCCGTATTCCTCTCCTGCCTCCACCTTCAACTATCCCGTACTCCTCTCCTCCCTCCGCCTTCAACTATACCGTACTCCTCTCCTCCCTCCACCTTCTACTATCCTCCACTGCTCTCCCCCCTCCACCTTCAACTATCCTCAACTCCTCTCCTCCATCCACCTTCAACTATCCCGTACTCCTCTCCCCCCTCCACCTTCAACTATCCTCAACTCCTCTCCTCCCTCGACTTTCAACTCTCCTTTACTCCAGTCCTCCCTCCACCTTAAACTATCCCGTACTCCTCTCCTCCCTCCACCTTCAACTATCCCGTACTCCTCTCCTCCCTCCACCTTCAACTCTCCCGTACTCCTCTCCTCCCTCCACCTTCAACTATCCCGTACTCCTCTCCTCCCTCCACCTTCAACTATCCCGTACTCCTCTCCTCCCTCCACCTTCAACTATCCCGTACTCCTCTCCTCCCTCCACCTTCAACTATCCTCTACTCCTCTCCTCCCTCCACCTTCAACTATCCTCCACTCCTCTCCTCCCTCCACCTTCAACTATCCCGTATTCCTCTCATCCCTCCGCCTTCAACGATATAGTACTCCTCTCCTCGCTCCACCTTCAACTATCCCGTACTCCTCTCCTCCCTCCACCGTCAACTCTCCCGTATTTATCTCCTCCCTCCACCTTCAACTAACCCGTACTCCTCTCCTCCCTCCATCTTCAACAATCCTCTAATCCTCCCCTCCTTCCACCTTCAACTATCCTCCACTCTTCTGCTCCCTCCACCTTCAACGATCCCGTACTCCTCTACACCCTCCACCTTCAACTATCCTCCACTGCTCTCATCCCTCCACCTTCAACTGTCCCGTACTCCTCTCCACCCTCCACCTTCAACTATCCCGTACTCCTCTTCTCCCTCCACCTTCAACCAATCTCCACTCCTCTCCTCCCTCCACCTTCAACTATCCCGTACTCCTCTCCTCCCTCCACCTTCAACTATCCCGTACTCCTCTCTTCCCTCCACCTTCAACTATCCGTACTCCTCTCCTCCCTCCACCTTCAACTATCCCGTACTCCTCTCCTCCCTCCACCTTCAACTATCCGTACTCCTCTCCTCCCTCCACCTTCAACTCTCCCGTACTCCTCTCCTCCCTCTACCTTCAACTATCCCATACTCCTCTCCTCCCTCCAACTTCAAATATCCTCTGATCGCCTCCTCCCTCCACCTTCAACTATCCTCCACTCCTCTGCTCCCTCGATCTTCAACTATTCCGTATTCCTCTCCTCCCTCCACCTTCAACTATCCCGTACTCCTCTCCTCCCTCCACCTTCAACTATCCTCCACTCCTCCCCACACTCCACCTTCAACTATCCCGTACTGCTCTCCTCCCTGCACTTTCAACTATCCCGTACTCCCCAATCATCCCTCCACCTTCAACTATCCCGTACTCCTCTCCACCCTCCACCTTCAACTATCCTCAACTCCCCTCCTCCATCGACCTTCAACTATCCTGTACTCCCCTCCTCCCTCCACCTTCAACTATCCTCCACTCCTCTCCTCCATCCACCTTCAACTCTCCTGTACTCCGCTCCTCCCTCCACCTTCAACTATCCCGTACTCCTCTCCTCCCTCCACCTTCTACTATCCCGTATTCCTCTCCTCTCTCCAAGTTCATCTATCCCGCACTCCTCTCCTGCCTCCACCTTCAACTATCCCGTACTCCTCTTCCCCCTCCACCTTCAACTATCCTCAACTCCTCTCCTCCCTCCACTTTCAACTCTCCTTTTCTCCAGTCCTCCCTCTACCTTAAACTATCCCGATCTCCTCTCCTCCCTCCACCTTCAACTATCCCGTACTTCTCTCCTCCCTACACCTTCAACTATCCCGTACTCCTCTCCTCCCTCCACCTTCAACTATCCCGTACTCCACTCCTCCCTCCACCTTCAACTATCCCGTAATCCTCTCCTCCCTCCACCTTCTACAATCCCGTCTTCCTCTCCTCCCTCCACCTTCAACTCTCCCGTACTCCTCTCCTCCCTCCACCTTCAACTATCCCGTACTCCTCTCCTCCCTCCACCTTCAACAATCCCGTACTCCTCTCCTGCCTCCACCTTCAACTATCCCGTACTCCTCTCCTCCCTCCACCTTCAACAATCCCGTACTCCTCTCCTCCCTCCACTTTAAACTATCCCGTACTCCTCTCCTCCCTCCACCGTCAACTCTCCCGTATTCATCTCCTCCCTCCACCTTCAACTATCCCGTACTCCTCTGCTCCCTCCATCTTCAACCATCCCGAATTCCTCTTCTCCCTCCACCTTCAACAATCGCGTACTCCACTCCTCCCTCCACCTTCAACTAACCCGTACTCCTCTCCTTCCTCCAACTTCAACAATCCTCTAATCCTCCCCTCCTTCCACCTTCAACTATCCTCCACTCTTCTGCTCCCTCCACCTTCAACGATCCCGTACTCCTCGACACCCTCCACCTTCAACTATCCTCCACTGCACTCATTCCTCCACCTTCAACTGTCCCGTACTCCTCTCCACCCTCCACCTTCAACTATCCTCAACTCCTCTCCTCCATCCACCTTCAACTATCCCGTACTCCTCTACTCCCTCCACCTTCAACTATCCCGTACTCCTCTCCTCCCTCCACCTTCAACTATCCCGTACTCCTCTCCTCCCTCCACCTTCAACTATTCTCCACTCCTGTCCTCCCTCCACCTTCAACTCTCCCGTATTCCTCTCATCCCTCCGCCTTCAACTATACAGTACTCCTCTCCTCCCTCCACCTTCAACTATCCCGTATTCCTCTCCTCCCTCCACCCTCAACTCTCCCGTACTCCTCTCCTCCCTCCACCTTCAACTATTCTCCACTCCTGTCCTCCCTCCACCTTCAACTCTCCCGTATTCCTCTCATCCCTCCGCCTTCAACTATACAGTACTCCTCTCCTCCCTCCACCTTCAACTATCCCGTACTCCTCTCCTCCCTCCACCTTCAGCTATCCCGTACTCCTCTCCTCCCTCCACATTCAACTATCCTCCACTCCTCTCCTCCCTCCACCTTCAACTATCCCGTACTCCTCCCCTCCCTCCGCCTTCAACTGTACCGTACTCCTCTCCTCCCTCCACCTTCAACTCTCCTGTACTCCGCTCCTCCCTCCACCTTCAACTATCCCGTATTCCTCTCCTCCCTCCACCTTCAACTATCCTCAACTCCCCTCCTCCATCCACCTTCAACTATCCCATACTCCTATCCTCCCTCCACCAACAACTATCCCATACTGCTCTCCACCCTCCACCTTCAACTATCCCGTACGCCTCTCCTCCCTCTATCTTCAAACATCCCCTAATCCTCTCCTCCCTCCACCTTCAACTATACCGTACTACTCTCCTCCCTCCACCTTCAACTATCCCGTACTCCTCAACTCCCTCCACCTTCAACTATCCCGTACTCCTCTACTCCCTCCACCTTCAACTATCCCGTACTCCTCTCCTCCCTTCAACTTCAAATATCCTCTAATCCTCTCCTCCCTCTACCTTCAACTATCCTCCACCTCTGCTCCCTCTCCTCTCCTCCCTCCAACTTCAACTATCCTCCACTCCTCTCCACCCTGCACTTTCAACTCTCCCGTACTCCACTCTTCCCTCCACCTTCAACTATCCCGTACTCCTCTCCTCCCTCCACCTTCAACTATCCCGTACTCCTCTCCTCCCTCCACCTTCAACTATCCCGTACTCCTCTCCACCCTCCACCTTCAACTATCCCGTACTCCTCTCCTCCCTCCACCTTCAACTATCCCGTACTCCTCTCCTCCCTCCACCTTCAACTATCCTGTACTCCCCTCCTCCCTCCACCTTCAACTATCCTCCACTCCTCTCCTCCCTCCACTTTCAACAATCCCGTACTCCTCTCCACCCCCCACCTTCAACTATCCCGTATTCCTCTCCTGCCTCCACCTTCAACTATCCCGTACTCCTCTCCTACCTCCGCCTTCAACTATCCCGTACTCCTCTCCTCCCTCCACCTTCAACTATCCTCCACTCCTCTCCTCCCTCCACCTTCAACTATCCCGTACTCCTCTCCACCCTCCACCTTCAACTATCCCGTATTCCTCTCCTGCCTCCACCTTCAACTATCCCGTACTCCTCTCCTCCCTCCACCTTCAACTATCCCGTACTCCTCTCCTCCCTCCACCTTCAACTATCCTCCACTCCTCTCCTCCATCCACCTTCAACTATCCCGTACTCCTCTCCTCCATCCACCTTCAACTACTCCCCCTCCACCTTCAACTATCCTCAACTCCTCTCCTCCCTCGACTTTCAACTCTCCTTTACTCCAGTCCTCCCTCCACCTTAAACTATCCCGTACTCCTCTCCTCCCTCCACCTTCAACTCTCCCGTACTCCTCTCCTCCCTCCACCTTCAACTATCCCGTACTCCTCTCCTCCCTCCACCTTCAACTATCCTGTACTCCTCTCCTCCCTCCAACTTCAACTATCCTCCACTCCTGTCCTCCCTCCACCTTCAACTATCCCGTATTCCTCTCATCCCTCCGCCTTCAACGATACAGTACTCCTCTCCTCGCTCCACCTTCAACTATCCCGTACTCCTCTCCTCCCTCCACCATCAACTCTCCCGTATTTATCTCCTCCCTCCACCTTCAACTAACCCGTACTCCTCTCCTCCCTCCAACTTCAACAATCCTCTAATCCTCCCCTCCTTCCACCTTCAACTATCCTCCACTCTTCTGCTCCCTCCACCTTCAACGATCCCGTACTCCTCTACACCCTCCACCTTCAACTATCCTCCACTGCTCTCATCCCTCCACCTTCAACTGTCCCGTACTCCTCTCCACCCTCCACCTTCAACTATCCCGTACTCCTCTTCTCCCTCCACCTTCAACCAATCTCCACTCCTCTCCTCCCTCCACCTTCAACTATCCCGTACTCCTCTCCTCCCTCCACCTTCAACTATCCCGTACTCCTCTGCTCCCTCCATCTTCAACCATCCCGAATTCCTCTTCTCCCTCCACCTTCAACAATCGCGTACTCCACTCCTCCCTCCACCTTCAACTAACCCGTACTCCTCTCCTCCCTCCAACTTCAACAATCCTCTAATCCTCCCCTCCTTCCACCTTCAACTATCCTCCACTCTTATGCTCCCTGCACCTTCAACGATCCCGTACTCCTCGACACCCTCCACCTTCAACTATCCTCCACTGCACTCATCCCTCCACCTTCAACTGTCCCGTACTCCTCTCCACCCTCCACCTTCAACTATCCTCAACTCCTCTCCTCCATCCACCTTCAACTATCCCGTACTCCTCTCCTCCCTCCACTTTCAACTCTCCTGTACTCCGGTCCTCCCTCCACCTTCAACTATCCCGTACTCCTCTCCTCCCTCCACCTTCAACTATTCCGTACTCCTCTCCTCCCTCCACCTTCAACTATCCCGTACTCCTCTCCTCCCTCCACCTTCTACTATTCTCCACTCCTGTCCTCCCTCCACCTTCAACTCTCCCGTATTCCTCTCATCCCTCCGCCTTCAACTATACAGTACTCCTCTCCTCCCTCCACCTTCAACTATCCCGTATTCCTCTCCTCCCTCCACCTTCAACTCTCCCGTACTCCTCTTCTCCCTCCACCAACAACTATCCCATACTGCTCTCCACCCTCCACCTTCAACTATCCCGTACGCCTCTCCTCCCTCTATCTTCAAACATCCCGTAATCCTCTCCTCCCTCCACCTTCAACTATACCGTACTCCTCTCCTCCCTCCACCTTCAACTATCCCGTACTCCTCTCCTCCCTCCACCTTCAACTATCCCGTACTCCTCTCCTCCCTCCAACTTCAAATATCCTCTAATCCTCTCCTCCCTCCACCTTCAACTATCCTCCACTCCTCTGCTCCCTCGATCTTCTACTATCCCGTATTCCTCTCCTCCCTCCACCTTCAACTATCCCATACTCCTCTCCTCCCTCCAACTTCAACTATCCTCCACTCCTCTCCACCCTGCACTTTCAACTCTCCCGTACTCCGCTCTTCCCTCCACCTTCAACTATCCCGTACTCCTCTTCTCCCTCCACCTTCAACTATCCCGTACCCCTCTCCTCCCTCCACCTTCAACTATCCTCCTCTCCACTCATCCCTCCACCTTCAACTATCCCGTACTCCTCTCCACCCTCCACCTTCAACTATCCCGTACTCCTCTCCACCCTCCACCTTCAACTATCCTCAACTCCCCTCCTCCATCGACCTTCAACTATCCTGTACTCCCCTCCTCCCTCCACCTTCAACTATCCTCCAATCCTCTCCTCCCTCCACCTTCCACTCTCCTGTACTCTGCTCCTCCCTCCACCTTCAACTATCCACCACTCCTCTCCTCCCTCCACTTTCAACAATCCCGTACTCCTCTCCACCCTCCACCTTCAACTATCCCGTATTCCTCTCCTGCCTCCACCTTCAACTATCCCGTACTCCTCTCCTCCCTCCGCCTTCAACTATCCCGTACTCCTCTCCTCCCTCCACCTTCAACTATCCTCCACTCCTCTCCTCCCTCCACTTTCAACAATCCCGTACTCCTCTCCACCCTCCACCTTCAACTATCCCGTATTCCTCTCCTGCCTCCACCTTCAACTATCCCGTACTCCTCTCCTCCCTCCGCCTTCAACTATACCGTACTCCTCTCCTCCCTCCACCTTCTACTATCCTCCACTGCTCTCCCCCCTCCACCTTCAACTATCCTCAACTCCTCTCCTCAATCCACCTTCAACTATCCCGTACTCCTCTCCCCCCTCCACCTTCAACTATCCTCAACTCCTCTCCTCCCTCGACTTTCAACTCTGCTTTACTCCAGTCCTCCCTCCACCTTAAACTATCCCGTACTCCTCTCCTCCCTCCACCTTCAACTCTCCCGTACTCCTCTCCTCCCTCCACCTTCAACTATCCCGTACTCCTCTCCTCCCTCCATCTTCAACAATCCGGTACTCCTCTCCTCCCTCCACCTTCAACTATCCAGTACTCCTCTCCTCCCTCCACCTTCAACTATCCTGTACTCCTCTCCTCCCTCCAACTTCAACTATCCTCCACTCCTGTCCTCCCTCCACCTTCAACTATCCCGTATTCCTCTCATCCCTCCGCCTTCAACGATATAGTACTCCTCTCCTCGCTCCACCTTCAACTATCCCGTACTCCTCTCCTCCCTCCACCGTCAACTCTCCCGTATTTATCTCCTCCCTCCACCTTCAACTAACCCGTACTCCTCTCCTCCCTCCAACTTCAACAATCCTCTAATCCTCCCCTCCTTCCACCTTCAACTATCCTCCACTCTTCTGCTCCCTCCACCTTCAACGATCCCGTACTCCTCTACACCCTCCACCTTCAACTATCCTCCACTGCTCTCATCCCTCCACCTTCAACTGTCCCGTACTCCTCTCCACCCTCCACCTTCAACTATCCCGTACTCCTCTTCTCCCTCCACCTTCAACCAATCTCCACTCCTCTCCTCCCTCCACCTTCAACTATCCCGTACTCCTCTCCTCCCTCCACCTTCAACTATCCCGTACTCCTCTCTTCCCTCCACCTTCAACTATACCGTACTCCTCTCCTCCCTCCACCTTCAACTCTCCCGTACTCCTCTCCTCCCTCTACCTTCAACTATCCCATACTCCTCTCCTCCCTCCAACTTCAAATATCCTCTGATCGCCTCCTCCCTCCACCTTCAACTATCCTCCACTCCTCTGCTCCCTCGATCTTCAACTATTCCGTATTCCTCTCCTCCCTCCACCTTCAACTATCCCGTACTCCTCTCCTCCCTCCACCTTCAACTATCCTCCACTCCTCCCCACACTCCACCTTCAACTATCCCGTACTGCTCTCCTCCCTGCACTTTCAACTCTCCCGTACTCCAATCATCCCTCCACCTTCAACTATCCCGTACTCCTCTCCACCCTCCACCTTCAACTATCCTCAACTCCCCTCCTCCATCGACCTTCAACTATCCTGTACTCCCCTCCTCCCTCCACCTTCAACTATCCTCCACTCCTCTCCTCCATCCACCTTCAACTCTCCTGTACTCCGCTCCTCCCTCCACCTTCAACTATCCCGTACTCCTCTCCTCCCTCCACCTTCTACTATCCCGTATTCCTCTCCTCTCTCCAAGTTCATCTATCCCGCACTCCTCTCCTGCCTCCACCTTCAACTATCCCGTACTCCTCTTCCCCCTCCACCTTCAACTATCCTCAACTCCTCTCCTCCCTCCACTTTCAACTCTCCTTTTCTCCAGTCCTCCCTCTACCTTAAACTATCCCGATCTCCTCTCCTCCCTCCACCTTCAACTATCCCGTACTTCTCTCCTCCCTACACCTTCAACTATCCCGTACTCCTCTCCTCCCTCCACCTTCAACTATCCCGTACTCCACTCCTCCCTCCACCTTCAACTATCCCGTAATCCTCTCCTCCTTCTACCTTCTACAATCCCGAATTCCTCTTCTCCCTCCACCTTCAACAATCGCGTACTCCACTCCTCCCTCCACCTTCAACTAACCCGTACTCCTCTCCTTCCTCCAACTTCAACAATCCTCTAATCCTCCCCTCCTTCCACCTTCAACTATCCTCCACTCTTCTGCTCCCTCCACCTTCAACGATCCCGTACTCCTCGACACCCTCCACCTTCAACTATCCTCCACTGCACTCATTCCTCCACCTTCAACTGTCCCGTACTCCTCTCCACCCTCCACCTTCAACTATCCTCAACTCCTCTCCTCCATCCACCTTCAACTATCCCGTACTCCTCTCCTCCCTCCACCTTCAACTATCCCGTACTCCTCTCCTCCCTCCACCTTCAACTATCCCGTACTCCTCTCCTCCCTCCACCTTCAACTATTCTCCACTCCTGTCCTCCCTCCACCATCAACTCTCCCGTATTCCTCTCATCCCTCCGCCTTCAACTATACAGTACTCCTCTCCTCCCTCCACCTTCAACTATCCCGTATTCCTCTCCTCCCTCCACCCTCAACTCTCCCGTACTCCTCTCCTCCCTCCACCTTCAACTATTCTCCACTCCTGTCCTCCCTCCACCTTCAACTCTCCCGTATTCCTCTCATCCCTCCGCCTTTAACTATACAGTACTCCTCTCCTCCCTCCACCTTCAACTATCCCGTACTCCTCTCCTCCCTCCACCTTCAGCTATCCCGTACTCCTCTCCTCCCTCCACATTCAACTATCCTCCACTCCTCTCCTCCCTCCACCTTCAACTATCCCGTACTCCTCCCCTCCCTCCGCCTTCAACTGTACCGTACTCCTCTCCTCCCTCCACCTTCAACTATCCCGTATTCCTCTCCTCCCTCCACCTTCAACTATCCTCAACTCCCCTCCTCCATCCACCTTCAACTATCCCATACTCCTCTCCTCCCTCCACCAACAACTATCCCATACTGCTCTCCACCCTCCACCTTCAACTATCCCGTACGCCTCTCCTCCCTCTATCTTCAAACATCCCCTAATCCTCTCCTCCCTCCACCTTCAACTATACCGTACTACTCTCCTCCCTCCACCTTCAACTATCCCGTACTCCTCAACTCCCTCCACCTTCAACTATCCCGTACTCCTCTACTCCCTCCACCTTCAACTATCCCGTACTCCTCAACTCCCTCCACCTTCAACTATCACGTACTCCTCTCCTCCCTCCAACTTCAAATATCCTCTAATCCTCTCCTCCCTCCACCTTCAACAATCCTCCACTCCTCTGCTCCCTCGATCTTCTACTATCCCGTATTCCTCTCCTCCCTCCACCTTCAACTATCCCATACTCCTCTCCTCCCTCCAACTTCAACTATCCTCCACTCCTCTCCACCCTGCACTTTCAACTCTCCCGTACTCCACTCTTCCCTCCACCTTCAACTATCCCGTACTCCACTTCTCCCTCCACCTTCAGCTATCCTGTACCCCTCTCCTCCCACCACCTTCAACTATCCTCCTCTCCACTCATCCCTCCACCTTCAACTATCCCGTACTCCTCTCCACCCTCCACCTTGAACTATCCTCAACTCCCCTCCTCCATCGACCTTCAACTATCCTGTACTCCCCTCCTCCCTCCACCTTCAACTATCCTCCACTCCTCTCCTCCCTCCACTTTCAACAATCCCATACTCCTCTCCACCCTCCGCCTTCAACTATCCCGTACTCCTCTCCTCCCTCCACCTTCAACTATCCTCCACTCCTCTCCTCCCTCCACTTTCAACAATCCCGTACTCCTCTCCACCCTCCACCTTCAACTATCCCGTACTCCTCTCCCCCCTCCACCTTCAACTATCCTCAACTCCTCTCCTCCCTCGACTTTCAACTCTCCTTTACTCCAGTCCTCCCTCCACCTTAAACTATCCCGTACTCCTCTCCTCCCTCCACCTTCAACTATCCTCAACTCCCCTCCTCCATCGACCTTCAACTATCCTGTACTCCCCTCCTCCCACCACCTTCAACTATCCTCCACTCCTCTCCTCCCTCCACCTTCCTCTCTCCTGTACTCTGCTCCTCCCTCCAGCTTCAACTATCCTCCACTCCTCTGCTCCCTCCAGTTTCAACAAGCCCGTACTCCTCTCCACCCTCCAACTTCAACTATCCCGTATTCCTCTCCTGCCTCCACCTTCAACAATCCTGTACTCCTCTCCTCCCTCCACCTTCAACTATCCTCCACTCCTCTCCTCCCTCCACCTTCAACTATCCCGTACTCCTCTCCTCCCTCCACTTTCAACTCTCCCGTACTCCACTCCTCCCTCCACCTTCAACTGTCCCGTACTCCTCTTCTGCCTCCACCTTCAACTATCCCGTACACCTCTCCTCCCTCCACTTTCAACTATCCCGTACTCCTCTCCTCCCTCCAACTTCAACTATCCTCCACTGCACTCATCCCTCCACCTTCAACTGTTTCGTACTCCCTTCCACCCTGCACCTTCAACTATCCTCAACTCCTCTCCTCTATCCACCTTCAACTATTCATGTCTCCTCTTCTCCCTCCACCTTTAACTATCCTCCCCTCCTCTCCTCACTCCACCTTCAGCTATCCTGTACTCCTCTCCTCCCTCGAACTTCAACTATCCAGTACTCCTCTCCTCCATCCACCTTCAACTATCCCGTACTCCACTTCTCCCTCCACCTTCAACCAACCTCCACTCCTCTCCTCCCTCCAACTTCAACTATCCCGTACTCCTCTCCAACTTCAACTATCCTCCACTCCTCTCCTCCCTCCACTTTCATCTATCTCGTACTCCACTTCTCCCTCCACCTTCAACTATCCCGTACTCCTCTCCTCTTTACACCTTCAACTATCCTCCACTCCTCTCCTCCCTCCACCCTCGACTAACCCGTACTCCTCTCCTCCCTCCACCCTCAACTATCCTCCACTCCTCTCCTCCATCCACCTTCAACTATCCGTCACTCCTCTGCTCCCTCCACCTTCAATTATCCCGTACTCCTCTCCTCCCTCCATCTTCAACTATACCGTACTCCTCTCCTGCCTCCACCATCAACTATCCTGCACTCCTCCTCTCCCTCCACATTGTACGATCCCGTATTCCTCTCCACCCTCCAAGTTCAACTATCCCGTACTCCTCACCTCCCTCCACCTCCAACTATCCCATACTCCTCTCCTCCCTCCACCTCCAACTATCCTGTACTCCTCTCCCCTCTCCACTATCAACTATCCCGCACTCCTCTCCTCCCTCCAGCTTCAACAATCCTCCAATCCTCTCCTCCCTCCACCTTCAACTAACCCGTACACCTCTCCTCCCTCCACCTTCAACCATCCTCCACTCCACTCATCCCTCCACCTTCAACTATCCCGTACTCCTCTCCTCCCTCCAACTTCAACTATCCGCCACTCCTCTCCTCCCTCCACCTTCAACTCTACCGTACTCCTCTCCTCCCTCCACCTTCAACAATCCCGTACTCCTCTCCTCCCTCCACCTTCAACTATCCCTTACTCCTCTCCTCCCTCCACCTTCAACTATCCCGTACTCATCTCCTCCCTCCACCTTCAACTATCCAAGACTCCTCTCCTACCCCCACCTTCAGCGATCCTCCACTCCTCTCCTCCCTCCACCTTCAACTATCCCGTACTCATCTCCTCCCTCCGCCTTCAACTATACCGTACTCCTCTCCTCCCTCCACCTTCAACTATCCTCCACTCCTCTCCTCCCGCCACCATCTACTATCACGTATTCCTCTCCTCCCTCCAAGTTCAACGATCCCGTACTCTTCTCCTCATTCCACCTTAAACTCTACCGTACTCCTCTCCTCCCTCCACATTCAACTATCCCATACTCCTCTCGACCCTCCACCTTCAACTATCCCATACTCCTCTCCTCTCTCCACCTTCTACTATCCCGTATTCCACTCCTCCCTCCACCTTCTACTATCCCGTATTCCTATCCTCCCTCCAATTTCAACTATCCTCTAATCCTCTCCACCCTCCAACTTCAACTATCCTCAACTCCTCTCCTCCATCCAACTTCAACAATCCCATACTCCTCTCCTCCCTCCACCTTCAACTATCCTCCACTCCTCTCCTCCCTCCACCTTCAACTATCCCGTACTCCTCTCCTCCCTCCACTTTCAACTCTCCCGTACTCCACTCCTCCCTCCACCTTCAACTATCCCGTACTCCTCTCCTCCCTCCACTTTCAACTATCCCGTACTCCTCTCCTCCCTTCAACTTCAACTATCCTCTAATCCTCCCCTCCCTCCATTTCAACTATCCTCCACGCTTCTGCTCCCTCCACCTTCAACTATCCCGTACTCCTCTCCACCCTCCACCTTCAACTATCCTCCACTGCACTCATCCCTCCACCTTCAACTGTTTCGTACTCCCCTCCACCCTGCACCTTCAACTATCCTCAACTCCTCTCCTCTATCCACCTTCAACTATCCCGTACTCCTCTTCTCCCTCCACCTTCAACTATCCTCCACTCCTCTCTTCACTCCACCTTCAGCTATCCTGTACTCCTCTCCTCCCTCCACCTTCAACTCTCCCGTACTCCTCTCCTCCCTCCACCTTCAACTATCCCGTACTCCTCTCCTCCCTCCACCTTCAACTATCCCGTACTCCTCTCGTCCCTCCACCTTCAACTATCCCGTATTCCTCTCCTCCCTGCACCTTCAACTATCACGTACTCCTCTCCTCCCTCCACATTCAACTATCCTCCACTCCTCTCCTCCCTCCACCTTCAACTATCCCGTACTCCTCTCCTCCCTCTGCCTTCAACTATCGTCCACTCCTCTCCTCCCGCCACCATCTACTATCACGTATTCCTCTCCTCCCTCCAAGTTCAACTATCCCGTACTCTTCTCCTCCCTCCACCTTCAACTCTACCGTACTCCTCACCTCCCTCCACATTCAACTATCCCATACTCCTCTCCACCCTCCACCTTCAACTATCCCGTACTCCTCTCCTCCCTCCACCTTCAACTATCTTCCACTCCTCTCCTCCCTCCACCTTCTACTATCCCGTATTCCTCTCCTCCCTCCACCTTCTACGATCCCGTACTCCTCTCCTCCCTCCATCTTCAACTATCCCATACTCCTCTCCTCCCTCCACCTTCAACTATCCTGTACACCTCTCCTCTCTCCACTATCAACTATTCCGCACTCCTCTCCTCCCTCCAGCTTCAACAATCCTCCAATCCTCTCCTCCCTCCACCCTCAACTATCCCGTACACCTCTCCTCGTCCACCTTCAACTATCCCGTACACCCCTCCTCCCTCCACCTTCATCTGTCGTCTAATCCTCTCCTCCCTCCACCTTCAACATCCTCCACTCCACTCATCCCTCCACCTCAACTATCCCGTACTCCTCTCCTCCCTCCACTTTCAACTCTCCCGTACTCCACTCCTCCCTCCACCTTCAACTATCCCGTACTCCTCTTCTCCCTCCACCTTCAACTATCCCGTACTCCTCTCCTCCCTCCACTTTCAACAATCCCGTACTCCTCTCCTCCCTCCAACTTCAACTATCCTCTAATCCTCCCCTCCCTCCATTTCAACTATCCTCCACGCTTCTGCTCCCTCCACCTTCAACTATCCCGTACTCCTCTCCACCCTCCACCTTCAACTATCCTCCACTGCACTCATCCCTCCACCTTCAACTGTTTCGTACTCCTTTCCACTCTGCACCTTCAACTATCCTCAACTCCTCTCCTCTATCCACCTTCAACTATCCCGTACTCCTCTTCTCCCTCCACCTTCAACTATCCTACACTCCTCTCCTCACTCCACCTTCAGCTATCCTGTACTCCTCTCCTCCCTCGAACTTCAACTATCCAGTACTCCTCTCCTCCATCCACCTTCAACTATCCCGTACTCCTCTTCTCCCTCCACCTTCAACCAATCTCCACTCCTCTCCTCCCTCCACCTTCAACTATCCCGTACTCCTCTCCAACTTCAACTATCCTCCACTCCTCTCCTCCCTCCACTTTCAACTCTCCCGTACTCCACTTCTCCCTCCACCTTCAACTATCCCGTACTCCTCTCCTCCCTCCACGTTCAACTATCCCGTTCTCCTCTCCTCCCTCCGCCTTCAACTATCCTCCACTCCTCTCCTCTCGCCACCATCTACTATTACGTATTCCTCTCCTCCCTCCAAGTTCAACTATCCCGTACTCTTCTCCTCCCTCCACCTTCAACTCTACCATACTCCTCTCCTCCCTCCACAATCAACTATCCCATACTCCTCTCCACCCTCCACCTTCAACTATCCCGTACTCCTCTCCTCCCTCCACCTTCTACTATCCCATATTCCTCTCCTCCCTCCACCTTCCACTATCCCGTATTCCTCTCCTCACTCCACCTTCAACTATCCCGTACTCCTCTCCTCTCTCCGCCTTCTACTATCCCGTATTCCTCTCCACCCTCCATCTTCAACCATCCCGAAATCCTCTCCTCCCTCCACCTACAACTATCGCGTACTCCTCTCCTCCCTCCACCTTCAACAATCCCGTACTCCTCTCCTCCCTCCAATTTCAACTATCCTCTAATCCTCTCCTCCCTCCACATTCAACTATCCTCCACTCCACTCCACCCTCCACCTTCAACTATCCTAAACTCCACTCCTCCATCCAACTTCAACAATCCCGTACTCCTCTCCTCCCTCCACCTTCAACTATCCTCCACTCCTTTCCTCCCTCCACCTTCAACTATCCTCCACTCTTCTGCTCCCTCCACCTTCAACTATCCTCCACTCTTCTGCTCCCTCCACCTTCAACTATCCCGTACTCTTCTCATCCCTCCACCTTCAACTCTACCGTACTCCTCACCTCCCTCCACATTCAACTATCCCATACTCCTCTCCACCCTCCACCTTCATCTATCCCGTACTCCTCTCCTCCCTCCACCTTCAACTATCCTCCACTCCTCTCCTCCCTCCACCTTCTACTATCCAGTATTCCTCTCCTCCCTCCACCTTCTACGATCCCGTACTCCTCTCCTCCCTCCATCTTCAACTATCCCATACTCCTCTCCTCCCTCCACCTTCAACTATCTTGTACACCTCTCCTCTCTCCACTATCAACTATTCCGCACTCCTCTCCTCCCTCCAGCTTCAACAATCCTCCAATCCTCTCCTCCCTCCACCCTCAACTATCCCGTACACCTCTCCTCGTCCACCTTCAACTATCCCGTACACCCCTCCTCCCTCCACCTTCATCTATCGTCTAATCCTCTCCTCCCTCCACCTTCAACATCCTCCACTCCACTCATCCCTCCACCTCAACTATCCCGTACTCCTCTCCTCCCTCCACTTTCAACTCTCCCGTTCTCCACCCTCCCTCCACCTTCAACTATCCCGTACTCCTCTTCTCCCTCCACCTTCAACTATCCTGTACTCCACTCCTCCCTCCACCTTCAACTATCCCGTACTCCTCTTCTCCCTCCACCTTCAACTATCCTGTACTCCTCTCCTCCCTCCACTTTCAACTATCCCGTACTCCTCTCCTCCCTCCAACTTCAACTATCCTCTAATCCTCCCCTCCCTCCATTTCAACTATCCTCCACGCTTCTGCTCCCTCCACCTTCAACTATCCCGTACTCCTCTCCACCCTCCACTTTCAACTATCCTCCACTGCACTCATCCCTCCACCTTCAACTGTTTCGTACTCCTTTCCACTCTGCACCTTCAACTATCCTCAACTCCTCTCCTCTGTCCACCTTCAACTATCCCGTACTCCTCTTCTCCCTCCACCTTCAACTATCCTCCACTCCTCTCCTCACTCCACCTTCAGCTATTCTGTACTCCTCTCCTCCCTCGAACTTCAACTATCCAGTACTCCTCTCCTCCCTCCACCTTCTACTATCCCATATTCCTCTCCTCCCTCCACCTTCTACTATCCCGTAATCCTCTCCTCACTCCACCTTCAACTATCCCGTACTCCTCTCCTCCCTCCGCCTTCTACTCTCCCGTATTCCTCTCCTCCCTCCATCTTCAACCATCCCGAAATCCTCTCCTCCCTCCACCTACAACTATCGCGTACTCCTCTCCTCCCTACACCTTCAACAATCCCGTACTCCTCTCCTCCCTCCAATTTCAACTATCCTCTAATCCTCTCCTCCCTCCACATTCAACTATCCTCCACATCTCTCCACCCTCCACCTTCAACTATCCTAAACTCCACTCCTCCATCCAACTTCAACAATCCCGTACTCCTCTCCTCACTCAACCTTCAACTATCCTCCACTCCTTCCCTCCCTCCACCTTCAACTATCCTCCACTCTTCTGCTCCCTCCACCTTCAACTATCCCGTACTCCTCTTATCCCTCCACCTTCAACCAATCTCCACTCCTCTCCTCCCTCCACCATCAACTATCCCACACTCCTCTCCTCCCTCCACCTTCAACTATCCTCCACTCCTCTCCTCACTCCACCTTAGCTATCCTGTACTCCTCTCCTCCCTCGAACTTCAAGTATCTAGTACTCCTCACTTCCCTCCACCTTCAACTATCCCGTACTCCTCTCCTCTTTACACCTTCAACTATCCTCCACTCCTCTCCTCCCTCCACCCTCGACTAACCAGTACTCCTCTCCTCCCTCCACCCTCAACTATCCTCCACTCCTCTCCTCCATCCACCTTCAACTATCCATCACTCCTCTGCTCCCGCCACCTTCAATTATCCCGTACTCCTCTCCTCCCTCCACCTTCAACTATCGTCCACTCCTCTCCTCCCACCACCATCAAGTGGCCGTACACCTCTCCTCTCTCCACCTTCAACTATACCGTACTCCTCTCCTGCCTCCACCATCAACTATCCTGCACTCCTCCTCTCCCTCCACCTTGTACGATCCCGTATTCCTCTCCACCCTCCAAGTTCAACTATCCCGTACTCCTCACCTCCCTCCACCTTCAACTATCCCATACTCCTCTCCTCCCTCCACCTCCAACTATCCTGTACTCCTCTCCCCTCTCCACTATCAACTATCCCGCACTCCTCTCCTCCCTCCAGCTTCAACAATCCTCCAATCCTCTCCTCCCTCCACCTTCAACTATCCCGTACTCCTCTCCTCCCTCCAACTTCAACTATCCCCCACTCCTCTCCTCCCTCCACCTTCAACTCTCCCGTACTCCTCTCCTCCCTCCACCTTCAACAATCCCGTACTCCTCTCCTCCCTCCACCTTCAACAATCCCGTACTCCTCTCCTCCCTCCACCTTCAACTATCCCTTACTCCTCTCTTCCCTCCACCTTCAACTATCCCGTACTCATCTCCTCCCTCCACCTTCAACTATCCAAGACTCCTCTCCTACCCCCACCTTCAGTAATCCTCCACTCCTCTCCTCCCTCCACCTTCAACTATCCCGTACTCATCTCCTCGCTCCGCCTTCAACTATACCGTACTCCTCTCCTCCCTCCACCTTCAACTATCCTCCACTCCTCTCCTCCCGCCACCATCTACTATCACGTATTCCTCTCCTCCCTCCAAGTTCAACGATCCCGTACTCTTCTCCTCCCTCCACCTTAAACTCTACCGTACTCCTCTCCTCTCTCCACATTCAACTATCCCATACTCCTCTCCACCCTCCACCTTCAACTATCCCGTACTCCTCTCCTCTCTCCACCTTCTACTATCCCGTATTCCACTCCTCCCTCCACCTTCTACTATCCCGTATTCCTACCCTCCCTCCAATTTCAACTATCCTCTAATCCTCTCCACCCTCCAACTTCAACTATCCTCAACTCCTCTGCTCCATCCAACTTCAACAATCCCGTACTCCTCTCCTCCCTCCACCTTCAACTATCCTCCACTCCTCTCCTCCCTCCACCTTCAACTATCCCGTACTCCTCTCCTCCCTCCACTTTCAACTCTCCCGTACTCCACTCCTCCCTCCACCTTCAACTATCTCGTACTCCTCTTCTCCCTCCACCTTCAACTATCCCGTACTCCTCTCCTCCCTCCACTTTCAACTATCCCGTACTCCTCTCCTCCCTCCAACTTCAACTATCCTCTAATCCTCCCCTCCCTCCATTTCAACTATCCTCCACGCTTCTGCTCCCTCCACCTTCAACTATCCCGTACTCCTCTCCACCCTCCACACTCAACTATCCTCCACTGCACTCATCCCTCCACCTTCAACTGTTTCGTACTCCTTTCCACTCTGCACCTTCAACTATCCTCAACTCCTCTCCTCTATCCACCTTCAACTATCCCGTACTCCTCTTCTCCCTCCACCTTCAACTATCCTCCACTCCTCTCCTCACTCCACCTTCAGCTATCCTGTACTCCTCTCCTCCCTCGAACTTCAACTATCCAATACTCCTCTCCTCCATCCACCTTCAACTATCCCGTACTCCTCTTCTCCCTCCATCTTCAACCAATCTCCACTCCTCTCCTCCCTCCACCTTCAACTATCCCGTACTCCTCTCCAACTTCAACTATCCTCCACTCCTCTCCTCCCTCCACTTTCAACTCTCCCGTACTCCACTCCTCCCTCCACCTTCAACTATCCCGTACTCCTCTTCTCCCTCCACCTTCAACTATCCCGTACTCCTCTTCTCCCTCCACCTTCAACTATCCCGTACTCCTCTCCTCCCTCCACTTTCAACTATCCCGTTCTCCTCTCCTCCCAACGCCTTCAACTATCCTCCACTCCTCTCCTCTCACCACCATCTACTATCACGTATTCCTCTCCTCCCTCCAAGTTCAACTATCCCGTACACTTCTCCTCCCTCCAGCTTCAACTCTACCATACTCCTCTCCTCCCTCCACATTCAACTATCCCATACACCTCTCCACCCTCCACCTTCAACTATCCCGTACTCCTCTCCTCCCTCCACCTTCTACTATCCCATATTCCTCTCCTCCCTCCACCTTCTACTATCCCGTATTCCTCTCCTCACTCCACCTTCAACTATCCCGTACTCCTCTCCTCCCTCCGCCTTCTACTATCCTGTATTCCTCTACTCCCTCCATCTTCAACCATCCCGAAATCCTCTCCTCCCTCCACCTACAACTATCGCGTACTCCTCTCCTCCCTCCACCTTCAACAATCCCGTACTCCTCTCCTCCCTCCAATTTCAACTATCCTCTAATCCTCTCCTCCCTCCACATTCAACTATCCTCCACTCCTCTCCACCCTCCACCTTCAATTATCCTCAACTCCACTCCTCCATCCAACTTCAACAATTCCGTACTCCTCTCCTCCCTCCACCTTCAACTATCCTCCACTCCTTTCCTCCCTCCACATTCAACTATCCTCCACTCCTCTCCTCCCTCCACCTTCAACTATCCTCCACTCCTCTCCTCCCGCCACCATCTACTATCACGTATTCCTCTCCTTCCTCCAAGTTCAACTATCCCATACACTTCTCCTCCCTCCACCTTCAACTCTACGGTACTCCTCACCTCCCTCCACATACAACTATCCCATACTCCACTCCACCCTCCACCTTCAACTATCCTCCACTCCTCTCCTCCCTCCACCTTCAACTATCCCATACTCCTCTCCTCCCTCCACCTTCAACTCTCCCGTACTCCACTCCTCCCTCCACCTTCAACTATCCCGTACTCCTCTCCTCCCTCCAATTTCAACTATCCTCCACTCCACTCATCCCTCCACCTTCAACTATCCCGTACTGCCCTCCACCCTCCACCTTCAACTATCCTCAACTCCCCTCCTCCATCCACCTTCAACAATCCTGTACCCCCCTCCTCCCTCCACCTTCAACTCTCCTCCACTCCACTCCTCCCTCCACCTTCAAATATCCCGCACTCCTCTCCTCCCTCCAATTTCAACTATCCTCCACTCCACTCATCCCTCCACCTTCAACTATCCTCAACTCCCCTCCTCCCTCCACCTTCAACTCTCCTCCACTCCACTCATCCTTCCACCTTCAACTATCCCGTACTCCTCTCCTCCCTCCACCTTCAACTATCCCGTACTCATCTCCTCCCTCCATCTTCAACTATCCCGTACTCCTCTCCACCCTCCACCTTCAACTATCCTCAACTCCTCTCCTCCATCCACCTTCAACAATCCCGTACTTTTCTTCTCCCTCCACCTTCAACTATCCTCCACTCCTCTCCTCCCTCCACCTTCTACTATCCCGTATTCCTCTCCACCCTCCACCTTCAACTATCCCGTACTCCTCTCCTCCCTCCACCTTCAACTATCCTCTCATTCTCTCCTCCCTGCACCTTCAATTCTCCTCTAATCCTCTCCTCCCTCCACCTTCAACTATCCTCTAATCCTCTTCTCCCTCCACCTTAAACTATCCTCCACTCCTCTCCTCCCTTCACCTTCAACTCTCCCGTACTCCGCTCCTCCCTCCACCTTCAACTATCCTGCACACCTCTCCTCCCTCCACTTTGTACTATCCCGTATTCCTCTCCTCCCTCCAAGTTCAACTGTCCCGTACTCCTCTCCTCCCTCCACCTTCAAGTCTCCCGTACTCCTCTCCACCCTCCACCTTCAACTATCCCGTACTCCTCTTCTCCCTCCACCTTCAACTATCGCGTACTCCTCTCCTCCCTCCAACTTCAACTATCCTCTAATCCTCCCCTCCCTCCACCTTCAACTATCCTCCACTCTTCTGCTCCCACCACCTTCAATTATCCCGTACTCCTCTCCACCCTCCACCTTCAACTATCCTCCACTGCACTCATCCCTCCACCTTCAACTGTCCCGTACTCCTCTCCTCCCTCCACTTTGTACTATCCCGTATTCCTCTCCTCCCTCCAAGTTCAACTATCCCGTACTCTTCTCCTCCCTCCACCTTCAACTCTACCATACTCCTCTCCTCCCTCCACATTCAACTATCCCATACTCCTCTCCACCCTCCACCTTCAACTATCCCGTACTCCTCTCCTCCCTCCACCTTCTACTATCCCATATTCCTCTCCTCCCTCCACCTTCTACTATCCCGTATTCCTCTCCTCACTCCACCTTCAACTATCCCGTACTCCTCTCCTCCCTCCGCCTTCTACTCTCCCGTATTCCTCTCCTCCCTCCATCTTCAACCATCCCGAAATCCTCTCCTCCCTCCACCTACAACTATCGCGTACTCCTCTCCTCCCTCCACCTTCAACAATCCCGTACTCCTCTCCTCCCTCCAATTTCAACTATCCTCTAATCCTCCCCTCCCTCCACCTTCAACTATCCTCCACTCTTCTGCTCCCACCACCTTCAATTATCCCGTACTCCTCTCCACCCTCCACCTTCAACTATCCTCCACTGCACTCATCCCTCCACCTTCAACTGTCCCGTACTCCTCTCCTCCCTCCGCCTTCAACTATCCTGCACACCTCTCCTCCCTCCACTTTGTACTATCCCGTATTCCTCTCCTCCCTCCAAGTTCAACTATCCCGTACTCTTCTCCTCCCTCCACCTTCAACTCTACCATACTCCTCTCCTCCCTCCACATTCAACTATCCCATACTCCTCTCCACCCTCCACCTTCAACTATCCCGTACTCCTCTCCTCCCTCCACCTTCTACTATCCCATATTCCTCTCCTCCCTCCACCTTCTACTATCCCGTATTCCTCTCCTCACTCCACCTTCAACTATCCCGTACTCCTCTCCTCCCTCCGCCTTCTACTCTCCCGTATTCCTCTCCTCCCTCCATCTTCAACCATCCCGAAATCCTCTCCTCCCTCCACCTACAACTATCGCGTACTCCTCTCCTCCCTCCACCTTCAACAATCCCGTACTCCTCTCCTCCCTCCAATTTCAACTATCCTCTAATCCTCTCCTCCCTCCACATTCAACTATCCTCCACTCCTCTCCACCCTCCACCTTCAACTATCCTAAACTCCACTCCTCCATCCAACTTCAACAATCCCGTACTCCTCTCCTCCCTCCACCTTCAACTATCCTCCACTCCTTCCCTCCCTCCACCTTCAACTATCCTCCACTCTTCTGCTCCCTCCACCTTCAACTATCCCGTACTCCTCTTATCCCTCCACCTTCAACCAATCTCCACTCCTCTCCTCCCTCCACCATCAACTATCCCACACTCCTCTCCTCCCTCCACCTTCAACTATCCTCCACTCCTCTCCTCACTCCACCTTAGCTATCCTGTACTCCTCTCCTCCCTCGAACTTCAAGTATCTAGTACTCCTCACTTCCCTCCACCTTCAACTATCCCGTACTCCTCTCCTCTTTACACCTTCAACTATCCTCCACTCCTCTCCTCCCTCCACCCTCGACTAACCCGTACTCCTCTCCTCCCTCCACCCTCAACTATCCTCCACTCCTCTCCTCCATCCACCTTCAACTATCCATCACTCCTCTGCTCCCGCCACCTTCAATTATCCCGTACTCCTCTCCTCCCTCCACCTTCAACTATCGTCCACTCCTCTCCTCCCACCACCTTCAAGTGGCCGTACACCTCTCCTCTCTCCACCTTCAACTATACCGTACTCCTCTCCTGCCTCCACCATCAACTATCCTGCACTCCTCCTCTCCCTCCACCTTGTACGATCCCGTATTCCTCTCCACCCTCCAAGTTCAACTATCCCGTACTCCTCACCTCCCTCCACCTTCAACTATCCCATACTCCTCTCCTCCCTCCACCTCCAACTATCCTGTACTCCTCTCCCCTCTCCACTATCAACTATCCCGCACTCCTCTCCTCCCTCCAGCTTCAACAATCCTCCAATCCTCTCCTCCCTCCACCTTCAACTATCCCGTACACCTCTCCTCCCTCCACCTTCAACCATCCTCCACTCCACTCATCCCTCCACCTTCAACTATCCCGTACTCCTCTCCTCCCTCCAACTTCAACTATCCCCCACTCCTCTCCTCCCTCCACCTTCAACTCTCCCGTACTCCTCTCCTCCCTCCACCTTCAACAATCCCGTACTCCTCTCCTCCCTCCACCTTCAACAATCCCGTACTCCTCTCCTCCCTCCACCTTCAACTATCCCTTACTCCTCTCTTCCCTCCACCTTCAACTATCCCGTACTCATCTCCTCCCTCCACCTTCAACTATCCAAGACTCCTCTCCTACCCCCACCTTCAGTAATCCTCCACTCCTCTCCTCCCTCCACCTTCAACTATCCCGTACTCATCTCCTCGCTCCGCCTTCAACTATACCGTACTCCTCTCCTCCCTCCACCTTCAACTATCCTCCACTCCTCTCCTCCCGCCACCATCTACTATCACGTATTCCTCTCCTCTCTCCAAGTTCAACGATCCCGTACTCTTCTCCTCCCTCCACCTTAAACTCTACCGTACTCCTCTCCTCTCTCCACATTCAACTATCCCATACTCCTCTCCACCCTCCACCTTCAACTATCCCGTATTCCACTCCTCCCTCCACCTTCTACTATCCCGTATTCCACTCCTCCCTCCACCTTCTACTATCCCGTATTCCTACCCTCCCTCCAATTTCAACTATCCTCTAATCCTCTCCACCCTCCAACTTCAACTATCCTCAACTCCTCTGCTCCATCCAACTTCAACAATCCCGTACTCCTCTCCTCCCTCCACCTTCAACTATCCTCCACTCCTCTCCTCCCTCCACCTTCAACTATCCCGTACTCCTCTCCTCCCTCCACTTTCAACTCTCCCGTACTCCACTCCTCCCTCCACCTTCAACTATCTCGTACTCCTCTTCTCCCTCCACCTTCAACTATCCCGTACTCCTCTCCTCCCTCCACTTTCAACTATCCCGTACTCCTCTCCTCCCTCCAACTTCAACTATCCTCTAATCCTCCCCTCCCTCCATTTCAACTATCCTCCACGCTTCTGCTCCCTCCACCTTCAATTATCCCGTACTCCTCTCCACCCTCCACCTTCAACTATCCTCCACTGCACTCATCCCTCCACCTTCAACTGTCCCGTACTCCTCTCCACCCTCCACCTTCAACTATCCTCCACTCCTCTCCTCCCTCCACCTTCAACCAATCTCCACTCCTCTCTTCCCTCCACCATCAACTATCCCGTGCTCCTCTACTCCCTCCACCTTCAACTATCCTCCACTCCTCTCCTCACTCCACCTTCAGCTATCCTGTACTCCTCTCCTCCCTCGAACTTCAACTATCCTCAACTCCTTTCCTCCATCCACCTTCAGCTATCCTGTACTCCTCTCCTCCCTCCAAGTTCAACTGTCCCGTACTCCTCTCCTCCCTCCACCTTCAACTATCCCATACTCCTCTCCTCCCTCCACCTTCAACTATCGCGTACTCCTCCCTCCATCTTCAACTATCCCGTACTCCTCTCCTCCCTCCAACTTCAACTATCCTCTAATCCTCCCCTCCCTCCACCTTCAACTATCCTCCACTCTTCTGCTCCCTCCACCTTCAATTATCCCGTACTCCTCTCCACCCTCCACCTTCAACTATCCTCCACTGCACTCATCCCTCCACCTTGAACTATCCATCACTCCTTTCCTCCCTCTATCTTCAACCAATCTCCACTCCTCTCTTCCCTCCACCATCAACTATCCCGTGCTCCTGTACTCCCTCCACCTTCAACTATCCCGTACACCTCTCCTCCTTACACCTTCAACTATCCTCCACTCCTCTCCTCCCTCCACCCTCTACTATCCCGTACTCCTCTCCTCCCTCCACCCTCAACTATCCTCCACTCCTTTCCTCCATCCACCTTCAACTATCCATCGCTCCTCTCCTCCCTTCACCTTGTACTATCCCGTATTCCTCTCCACCCTCCAAGTTTAACTATCCCGTACTCCTATCCTCCCTGCACCTTCAAGTCTCCCGTACTCCTCTCTTCCCTCCGCCTTCAACTATCCCATACTCCTCTCCTCCCTCCACATTCAACTATCCTGTACTCCTCTCCTCTCTCCACTATCAACTATCCCGCACTCCTCTCCTCCATCAAGCTTCAACAATCCTCCAATCCTCTCCTCCCTCCACCTTCAACTATCCCGTACACCCCTCCTCCCTCCACCTTCAACTATCCTCTAATCCTCTCCTCCCTCCACCTTCAACTATCCTCCACTCCACTCATCCCTCCACCTTCAACTATCCCGTACTCCTCTCCTTCCTCCAACTTCAACTATCCTCCACTCCTCTCCTCCCTCCACCTTCTACTCTCCCGTATTCCTCTCCTCCCTCCACCTTCAACTATCCTGTACTCCTCTCCTCCCTCCACCTTCAACTATCCCGTACTCCTCTCCTCCCTCCACTTTCAACTCTCCCGTACTGCACTCCTCCCTCCACCTTCAACTATCCCGTACTCCTCTTCTCCCTCCAACTTCAACTATCCCGTACTCCTCTCCTCCCTCCACTTTCAACTCTCCCGTACTGCACTCCTCCCTCCACCTTCAACTATCCCGTACTCCTCTTCTCCCTCCACCTTCAACTATCCCGTACTCCTCTCATCCCTCCACTTTCAACTATCCTCCACTCCACTCATCCCTCCACCTTCAACTATCCCGTAGTCCTCTCCACCCTCCACCTTCAACCATCCTCAACTCCCCTCCTCCATCCACCTTCAACTATCCTGTACTCCCCTCCTCCCTCCACCTTCAACTATCCTCCACTCCTCTCCTCCCTCCACCTTCAACTCTCCCGTACTCCTCTCTTCCCTCCACCTTCAACTATCCTCCACTCCATTCATCCCTCCACCTTCAACTATACCGTACTCCTCTCCTCCTTCCAACTTCAACTATCCTCCACTCCACTCCTCCCTCCACCTTCTACTATCCCGTATTCCTCTCCACCCTCCAAGTTCAACTATCCCGCACTCCTCTCCTCCCTCCACCTTCAATTATCCCGTACTCCTCTCCACCCTCCACCTTCAACTATCCTCAACTCCTCTCCTCCATCCACCTTCAACAATCCTGTACTTTTCTTCTCCCTCCACCTTCAACTATCCCGTACTCCTCTCCTCCCTCCACCTTCAACTCTCCCGTACTCCGCTCCTCCCTCCACCTTCAACTATCCCGTACTCCTCTCCTCCCTCCACCTTCAACTATCCTCCACTCCACTCATCCCTCAACTTCAACTATCCTCCACTCCTCTCCTCCCTCCACCTTCTACTATCCCGTATTCCTCTCCACCCTCCACCTTCAACTATCCCGTACTCCTCTCCTCCCTCCACCTTCAACTATCCTCTCATCCTCTCCTCCCTCCACCTTCAACTATCCTCCACTCCGCTCCTCCCTCCACCTTCAATTATCCCGTACTCCTCTCCACCCTCCACCTTCAACTATCCTCCACTGCACTCATCCCTCCACCTTCAACTGTCCCGTACTCCTCTCCACCCTCCACCTTCAACTATCCTCCACTCCTCTCCTCCATCCACCTTCAACTATCCATCACTCCTCTCCTCACTCCACCTTCAACCTATCTCCACTCCTCTCTTCCCTCCACCATCAACTATCCCGTGCTCCTCTACTCCCTCGAACTTCAACTATCCAGTACTCCTCTCCTCCCTCCACCTTCAACTATCCCGTACTCCTCTCCTCCCTCCACCCTCAACTATCCTCCACTCCTTTCCTCCATCCACCTTCAACTATCCATCGCTCCTCTCCTCCCTCCACCTTCAATTATCCCGTACTCCTCTCCTCCCTCCACCTTCCACTATCGTCCACTCCTCTCCTCCCACCACCTTCAACTAGCCCGTACACCTCTTCTCTCTCCACCTTCAACTATACCGTACTCCTCTCCTGCCTCCACCATCAACTATCCTGTACTCTTCTCCTCTCTCCACTATCAACTATCCCGCACTCCTCTCCTCCATCCAGCTTCAACAATCCTCCAATCCTCTCCTCCCTCCACCTTCAACTATCCCGTACACCTCTCCTCCCTCCACCTTCAACTATCCTCTAATCCTCTCCTCCCTCCACCTTCAACTATCCTCCACTCCACTCATCCCTCCACCTTCAACTATCCCGTTCTCCTCTCCTTCCTCCAACTTCAACTATCCTCCACTCCTCTCCTCCCTCCACCTTCTACTCTCCCGTATTCTTCTCCTCCCTCCACCTTCAACTATCCCGTTCTCCTCTCCTTCCTCCAACTTCAACTATCCTCCACTCCTCTCCTCCCTCCACCTTCTACTCTCCCGTACTCCTCTCCTCTCTCCACCTTCCACTATCCCGTACTCCTCTCCATAGTTGCTACCTGACCTGCTGAGTTCCTGCCACTTTTTGTGTGTGTTCATCTGCTGAATCTCGTGTGTTTAAGTAAAATATAAGTGCAAGATGCAAGTTGTATAGAACAAGCTCCCATGAACAGCCAGCTCACGGCACACTGATAAATAGTTTCATTGTCAGTGAGTGAGCACACAAATGTTGGCGAGGACTCCAGAGATAACTCTCTTCCTCTCCTTCCTAAATTTGCAGTAGATTCTTTTGTGTTAGCCGAAGACAGCTAAGGAGCCTCAGTGTAACGTCCCATCCGATGTTGAGTGTCTCCAACAGAGCAGTATTCCTGTAGGCTTGCCAGATATCATGGAAGTGATGCACTGAAATCTCTGGAGACGGGCATGTTGCTCATAAGCTGCCAACAACTGAGCCAAACTGTGACAGCAAATAACACCATAGATTTTTCCATCCATCAGAAAAATAATTAATTTCACTCATTTATTTGAACCCTGAGTTAATTAATTGAAAACCTAGCAAGGTTATTTCAGACAGAATTTATAAATCACTGTTAGAATGGTCAATAATCTGATTGCTTTGTTTTAATTAGTGGACACTTGCTTTGAATGAATAGTATTCCCAACAGCAAGCTACAACAAAGGTTGCTGGTTATTGTTTAAAATATATTATTCTGGGAATTAGGATTTCTGCTTTACAGAAAAATAGGCAACTCTGAGTGCGGGATTCAGGAACCACCAGCTTTAATGTTGCAGAAGGGAGGGCTGTTGATCACCCTTCAACTTCCAACAAAATATTTTGGGAAAAGCAAAGACATAATCCTGGAATTTTTTTGGAATGGAATCAAATTGGAAAGTTTGGGTCGAGGCCAAATTGAGGAGTGGGGTCCCAGAGCGAGCTGCAGTTTGGACAGTGATTTGGGTATCAGGCCACGTTGAAAACCACGATGGGCCGGTTCAGCTCATGGCTGCGTGACATTCACTCGGATCTGTCTGTCTGTGGACGGATTCTCTTTGTGGACTTCAGAACTCTATCTGCTTGCGTTTATTGTTTGCATGATTTGTTTTTCTTTCCTCTTTGCACATTGGGTGTTTGATGTCCTTTTTTAGTGGGGTCTTTTTGGGTTTCTTTGTTTCGTGGCTGCCTGTAAGGAGACAAATCCCAAGCTTATATAACGTATACATACTTCGATAATAAATGTACTTTGAACTCTTGCTAAGTTTTTATTCACGACTTGGTTACCTTGCACTTGACAATTCGATCTCCACCTGGTCAGCCTCTCTTGTTCAATTCCCCTCTATTTCCTGAGTGAATTAACTTTGCTACCTATACACAGTTTGTTGTGAACCATATGTATAATGTCATGCCAATCCTTTAATCCACTCCATGATCAATCAAACCGTTCCCTCCTACACAGCTCATCACCCTCCGTTTTTCCATCATCTATGTGCCTGCCTGAGAGTCTGTTAAATGTTGTCCGAATGTATCTGTCTCTGTCACCAGCCTGGCAGCACATTCCACCATTCACTGTGTGAAAAAACCTACTTCTGCCACCCCCGTAGTACTTCCCTCCAAACACCCTAAAGTTATGCCCCCTCACACTAAACATTTCTGCCCTTGGCTGCCCACTCAATCCCTGCCTCTCATCATCTCCTGGCTCCTGAATTCAATCCCCCGAATAGTAAAGGTCAACACACCATACGCTCTCTTAACCACCCTACTGTGCGCACTGCGACTTTGAGTGACCTAGGGGCATAGATCCCAGGATCCCCCGTTCCTCCACACTCTGAAGAATCCTGCCATTAATTGTGTATTCTGCCTTCAAGTTGAAACTTCCAAAATGAATCACTTTACACTTTTCCAGACTGAACTCCAGCTGCCAATTCTCAGCCCACCTCTGCATCCCGTCAATGTCTCCTTTGTAACCTACAACAACCTTCTACACCATCTACAATACCACCAACCTCTGTGTCATCTGCAAACCCATGCTTGCACATTTGATGATAATAATACTAAGATCATATGTCCATAAGAGATATGAGCAGAATTAGGCCATTCAGCCCATCGAGTCTGCTTTGCCATTCAATCATGCTAATTTATTATCCCTCCCAACTCTTCTCCTGCCTTCTCCCCAGATAAATGTGACGTGTTGTACCTTGATAGGGAAAATGCAAGGAGACAGTACACTGTTAGGGGAAAGATCCTTACCAATGTTGCTGGACAGAGAGATCTTGGGATCTAAGTTCATAACTGCTTGAAAGCAGCTACACAGGTTAAGAGGGTGCTTATAAAGGCTTGTGAATGCTTGTGTTTATTAGTCGAGGCATTGAGTTCAAAAGTCAAGAGGTTGTGTTGCAACTTTATAAAACTCTGGTTAGGTCACATCTGGAGTATTGCGCACAGTTCTGGTCACCCCACTATAGCAATGATGTTGAGGCTTTGGAGAGGGTTCAGCAGAGGTTTACCAGGATGCTGTCTGGTTTAGAGGGCGTGTGCTATCATGAGAGGCTGGGTAAGCTTGGGTTGTTTTCTCTGGAGTGCTGGAGACTGAGGGGAGATCTGATAGTTTTATAAGATCAGGAGAGACATAGATAGAGTAGACAGGGAGCAGCTATTTCCCAGTGTTGAAATGTTTAATACCAGGAGACATGCATTGAAGGAGAAGGCAAAAGAATGGAGTTGAGAGGAAAGAACTTCAGCCATGAAGAAATAGTGGAACAGACTTAATGGGCTGAATGGCCTAATTCTGCTCCTATGTCTTATGGTTGTCACAACCACGGATTCGGCAGCGCATCAGACTCAGCAATTGCGCTCGTGAATATGCCCGTGTCAGCTAATTATTACTTCATTGTGATCGTATTTAACTCCATTCATTCCATCGTAGTGTTCGTCAAGACTTGAACCCAGAACATACAGTAGTTTCACTTTGTTATCTGCATTCCGCTTTGCCTGAGAAATCGGACTGTCAAGTAACTGACTGTGAAGACTAGCGGTGTGCGTTTTATTCTTCGTTGTTCTTTTCAGCTGCAGTATTGGTTTCGTTTTCCATTTGAGAGGTTTAGTCACCGGCCCTGTTTGGCCTGGTGTTTATTGTTTTCTTTTCCCTTCAAGTCTGTGAAATATCGACTCACTTCAGTGTCTCTCACTCCACACTTGGGCTGTGTCTGAACCAGTGACAATGGCCTTAAGGTCTAAAACTGTTCACATTACTCCAAGTGTGGTCTGACCAAAGCCTTGAAATGCCTCAGCATTCCATCCTTGTGTTTACATTCTCGTCCAATTCAAATACACGCTAACGTTCATCTGCCTTCCTTACCACCCACTCAACTTGCAAGCTAAGCTTTAAGGAATCCTGCACAGGAACTCCCAAGTCCCTTAATAATGATCTTGACTTTTACTTCCATTTTAATTAATGCTACCTGAGCGATTTTCCCTGTAAGGACTAACCGTACGCAATCAGCACAGATTTTACAATTCAAAGACATTTTGTGAGTTCTGTACTGGGACAGAATACGGCATTCTAAAAATAAAAGCTTCTCTTTGTTAGACTGAATCTTTTCCAATTGCTCCTGAACATGAAAAAGAATCAGCTTTCACAGATCCAGTGTGCACGTGAGCCACCAGACTCTCACAAGCTAAAAGAAAGCACAAGGGAACCATCTGACTGAAGAGATATTCAATGAGCAAGGACGGGTAGAAAGGCCTGGAGCAAAAAACAACATAAACAAGTTGAAAATCTGGATGGAAGTTTCATCAATGGTAGTGGATGGAAATTTCAGAAGGAGATGAACAGAGTCGCTGGGCCGTGTGGTCAGGGCCCGGAGTGAGTAGCTGGGCTACTTGGTCAGGACCCAGAGTGAGTCGCTGGGCCGTGTGGTCAGGACCCAGAGTGAGTCGCTGGGCCGTGTGGTCAGGGCCCGGAGTGAGTCGGGCCGCATGGTCAGGGCCCGGAGTGAGTCACTGCGCCGCGTGGTTGGGGCCTGGAGTGAGTCGCTGGGCCGTGTGGTCAGGGCCCGGAGTGAGTCACTGGGCCGCATGGTCAGGGCCCGGAGTGAGTCGCTGGGCCGCGTGGTCAGGGCCCAGAGTGAGTCACTGGGCCGCGTGGTCAGGGCCCGGAGTGAGTCACTGGGCCGCGTGGTCAGGGCTCAGAGTGAGTCACTGGGCCGTGTGGTCAGGGCTCAGAGTGAGTCACTGGGCCGTGTGGTCAGGGCTCAGAGTGAGTCACTGGGCCGCGTGGTCAGGGCCCGGAGTGAGTCACTGGGCCGTGTGGTCAGGGCTCAGAGTGAGTCACTGGGCCGCGTGGTCAGGGCCCGGAGTGAGTCACTGGGCCGTGTGGTCAGGGCTCAGAGTGAGTCACTGGGCCGCGTGGTCAGGGCCCGGAGTGAGTCACTGGGCCGTGTGGTTAGGGCTCAGAGTGAGTCACTGGGCCGTGTGGTCAGGGCTCAGAGTGAGTCACTGGGCCGCATGGTCAGGGCCCAGAGTGAGTCGCTGGGCTGGTGGTCGGTGGCCAGAGTGATTCGCTGCAGCTGGGTCCTAGTGCAAGGTACGATTTGCTGTTTAGACAATTTAAGCTCCAGCCCAATCAGAGGCGGGAGCCGATTTCACTCGCTGTCCTTGATGTTCTCTCCTTCCTCCAGGGTGCTTGTTCCGTTGTTGGGTCAGTTTAAACGCTGGCCCAGATAGACTGAAAAGACAGGGTGTCGGAAGGGACTAGAGCTGATTTCCCTCATTCTCTGCTACAGTCACATCCATTTCAGTGAGGCTATGAAGACTACCCTAGCTGCAGTGCTCCACTCCGTGCCTGCTAATATGATGAACTGATAAGCGAGGCTTTGAGCCTATGCCAGGCTTCAGATCTGAGGACTCATTTTTGGTTCGGAATGTTGTTGTACACTTCAATTGTTTGCAGGATTTGTTTCTTTCTTCTTTCTCTTGTGCATCGAGTGTTAGTCTTTTATTTTTATTCTTCTTTTCTTTAATTGGTTTCTTCCGGATTCTTGCTTGGTGGCTACTGGTGAGCAAGCAAATCTCAAGGTTGTATAACTTATACATTGTTTGATAAGAAATGCACTTGAACTTGACCTAATAAATTGGCCGTTAAGTGCAGATAATTTTATTGCAACAGTGCAGTGAGCTCGTCTTTTACCACAAACAGGATAAGAGTTCCCTGGGTTCAATCTAATGTTTCATTAATGCTTCATTATTAAATTTGCAAATGCTAAAGGAATTTTCGTCATTCAGTCTCCAGTGCTGTGTGTGGGAAGAGGAGCTCTCCTTCCAGATTACAGCACAGCTTGAAATTATGATCAGTATTCTTTGAAGAAAATGATAAACACAAAAGATTCTACAGATGCTGGAAATACAGAGCAGCAAACACAAAATACTGGAGGAACTCAGCAAGTCAGGCAGTATCTATGGAGGGGAATAAGTGGTTGATTTTTCAGGCTGAGACCCTTCGTTGGGGACTCAACACAAAACATTGACTGTTTATTCCCTCCATAGATGCTACATAATCTGCTGAGTTCCTCCAGCATTTTGCGTTTGTTAATTGTTGAAGGAAAACAGCTAGATAAATTACCAATATGTTTGTTACAGGTGATGAATTCAGTGTGGGTTACTTCTGCATGTTTCATCACAGAATCTCCATGTGTACACGTGAATATATACAAGTTCAAAGCATGTTTGTTATCAAAGTTTGTACCGTATGCAGTATACAGTATGCTGTCCAAGTTGCATGCCATCTTGGACAATGTCTCCCATCCACTACATAATGTACTGGCTGGACACAAGAGTACATTCAGCCAGAGACTCATTCCACCGAGATGCAGCACAGAGCGTCATAGGAAGTCATTCCTGCCTGTGGCCATCAAACTTTACAACTCCTCCCTTGGAGGGTCAGACACCCTGAGCCAATGGGCTGATCCTGGACTTATTTCCTGGCATAATTTACATATTATTATTTAATTATTTATGGTTTTATTACTATTTAATTATTTATGGTGCAACTGTAACGAAAACTAACTTCCTCCGGGATCAATAAAGTATGACTATGACTATACAACCTTGTGATTTGCTTTCTTGCGGGATGCCACCAAACAAACGAACCCATTCAAGGAAAAACCGACCCTAGTGTTCACCTGTGTGACAATGTGTGTGTATTATGTGAGCAATCGCAGTCCAATTAGTGTCTCAGAGTGTCCTTGTACTTGAATATCAGTGGAGCCTGCAGATTCCAAAAATCTGAGATAAAAGCAGGAAGTGCTGACTGTATTCAGTGGGTGTCATGGTAGTGTGGCGGTTAGCGTAACACTGTTACAGCGTTAGCTGCAGAGTCATTAGGAGATACAGCGTGCAAACTATATCTCTCCAGCCATCCAAGTCCAAATTGACAGTCTAACACCCATTTTCATACTATATCCTATCCAAATCCAGTCTGATCTCCCCACTTGCTTTCCTAACAACAAACACGTATTCTACTGTGCACTCCCACGAAGAGTAGATAACCTTCTTGGGTCGTGCAATGAAACCGAAACACCCAGGGGAACCCATGCGCTCACGGGGAGCACGTGCAAACTCCGCGCAGAGCTCAGGATCGAGCTTGGGCTGCAGGGGCCATGAGGTGACCTCACTGCAATCGAAGCGTGGCAAAGTAAACTGGCTGAATGTCACACGTCAGCTCCGAGCTACAAACAATCACATCAAGGGGATCCAAACCGCTTCTGCCTGCCAATTGGCAAAATCTGAACTTGTTTTCTGCTTTTATTTCAGATTTTTGGCATCTCATCTGCAGTTTTTTTATTGATATTGACAAACATGCTGGGACACAGGCAGTGATAGGTCTGTAATTATACGTGTGATACACACACACATTGTCACACAGATCTACAGAGAGGCACATAGACAGATATATACAGAGATGATATGATGGCATACAAAGATATAGACATACCCAGACTGATGTACGTTACGTGTACACAGACACATTGGTAAACAGGAGTTCTCTAATGAATATGGAACTTTCGTCAGGCTTAAATGAACCATTTCCCATCGGACAGGAGGAACAGGAGCCTTAGGTCCCACTTGTGTTCCCAGTATCATTCGTGTTTGTATTTGCACAATTTGTCATCTTTTGCACATTGCTTGTATGCCTAAACTTGTCTATGTATAGATTTTTTTTCATAAATTCTACTGTATTTCTTTATTTTCCTGCAAATGCCTGCAAGCAAATGAATCTCAAGATGGTATATGGTAGCATATACATACTTTGATAATCAAGTTTACTTTGACTTTGAAATGATCAGCTGCTCTCATTGCCTTCAAGAATTTTGGCAGATCAGTTTGAAAGCTTTGTTTTTTTTTGCTTGGAAAGAAGGGCAAAATTGTTGTTGATCATTAGGCAAAGCACTTGGCCGGCGATCAGTCTGAATTAATGAGTCCTTTCAGAATGGGAACAGACTGGAAAGGACATTCCACTTCAACAATCCATCCACTAAAAATTCTTCGTATCTCGGATCAGATTATAAAGATTTGCTTTATCTGTAACAAGTACCTCAAAACATGCAGTGAAATACAACGTGTTGTTTGCATAAAATCAGAGAGTGTTGTGTTGTGCTGGAGAGTGTCTGAGTACTTTTAGTTAGAGATACAGTACAGTAACAGACCATTCTGGCCCTACAAGCACCATTTATGCCCACATGACCAATTAACCTACTAACCCATAGTCCTTTGGGATGCAGAAGGAAACCGGAGCACCCGGAGGGAGATCACACAGTCGTGGGGAAAAATTAAAAACTCCCTACGACAGCAGTGGGAGCCAAACTCCGACCCTACAGATGTCACTGCAAAGCATGATGCAAATCGCTAGACTATCGAGTCACCCCACGGTACATCCTTTATCATGGATCATTAATTATTCATTTCTCCTCTGGTCGTACCAGGAGACATAGACAACATGGAAATAGGCTGTTCAGCCCGACACTACCATGCTGATCTTTTTGCTGCCTGTTCTGATCCCGTTAGCCCGCATTGGGGCGGAATACTCTACCCCATGCCCATTCAAGTGCCTGTCTAGTAATTATATCTCCTCTGACAGTGTAACAGCAACATTCTTTGTAGAGACTTGCCCTTGAGATCCACTTTCAATCTCTGTCCTCTCACGGTAATATTTCTTGTCCTCTTTTAATACCTTTAATATGAGAAAAGGATTTTCATTACCTACTATACAAGTGCCACTTGGCACCACGGTAGCATAGCAGTTAGTGGAACATTATTTCAGCTTGGGCCCTGGAGGTTGGAGTTCAATTCCAGCGCCTCTGTACGTCCTACCCCTGTGGCTTTCCCCCGAGTGCTCCGGTTTCCCCCCCCACCGTCCAAAAAAATGTACCGGGCAGGTTAACTGAACCATGATTAGGTTAGTGTTAATCGGAGTTGTGGAGTTGCTGAGGTAGAGTGGCACGAAGGGCCAGAAGATCCATGCGATCTCGCTGAGTAAATAAATGAATAAATGAATAAACAAATAGATAGATAACTAACTCACACACTCCTCAGCTTCCTTCCCTCCTGGGAAAAGCAACCCAGTTTATCCATTCCCGACCCACATCTAAGTTCACCCTAGTCCCCATCCAATGAATCTGCTCTGCACTATGTCCAGTGTAATAATGTCCTTAAGACTCCTGTTCGGTTTATCATGAGGTACAAATGACCTAGTAACTACCAAAGTGAAAGAATTATAGATGATGTGTCCAGAGATGTTTTCTTTCACCTAAAACAAATTTAATCCATAATCAAAAAATCATATATTGGAATCGGAATTTTGGAATTGGAATTGTTTATAAAATTAGCAACCAAAAGCCCAACTAAACTAACCTCTTTGGAATACACAATGCCCATATCCTTCCATGAGAAAATTTGTAAATGTTGGAAATCCAAAGCAAGACACACAAAATGCTGGAGGAACCCAGCAGGCCAGGCAGCATCTGTGGAAAAGAGTAGACAGTCGATGTTTTGGGCCGAGACTCTTCTTCAGGACTGGAAAGGAAGGGGGAATAAGTCAGAATAAGAAGGTGTAGGGAGGGGAGGAAGATGTACAAGGTGGCAGGTGATAGGTGAAACTGGCAGAGGGGGGACGGGTGAAGTAAAGGACTGGGAGGTTGATTGGTGAAAGAGATAAAGGGCTGGAGGAGGGGGAATCTGATAAGAGAGGGTAAATTACAATGGAAGAAAGGGAAGGGGGAGGATCGCCAGAGGGAGGTGATGGGCAGGTAAGGAGATAAGGTGAGAGAGGGAAACAGGAATAGTGGAAGTGGGTGGTGGGAGGGTGGAATTACCAGAAGTTTGAGAAATCAATGTTGATGCCATCCGATTGGAGGCTACCCAGATGAAATATAAGGTGCTCCTCCAACCTGAGTGTGGCCTCATCTTGGCAGTAGAGGAGGCCATGGACTGACGTTGGAATGGGAATGAGGAGTGGAATTGAAATGGGTGGCCATCGGGAGATCCTGCTATTTCTGGTGGACTGAGCATAGGAGGTCAGCAAAGCACTCCCCAGTCTACATCGGGTCTCACCAATATACAGTGCAGGAGGCCACACTGACATATCAGTCCATGTCAGTCCAGTCGGTCTTCTGCCATGATGAGGCCACACTCAGAGAAGTATCTAACCTGATGGCCTGAACATCGATTTCTCAAAAAAACTGATCTCACCTTATCTCCCCACCTGCCCATCACCTCCTCCCCCTTCCCTTTCTTCCATCGTAATATACCCTCTCCTATCAGATTCCCCCTTTCTCCAGCCCTTTATCTCTTTCAATCAACCTCCCAGCTCTTTACTCCAGCCCCTCCCGCTCTCCCGGATTTACCGATCACCTACCGCATCCTGCCCTCCCCCACCCTCGTATTCTGATTCCCTTTCTTTTTTACCAGTCCTGCTGAAGGCTCTCAGCCCAAAACTCCGACTATACCTTTTCCTCGATGCTGTCTGGCTTGCTGAGTTCCTCCAGCATTTTGTGTGTGTTGTCCACATCCTTCCTTTCTTTGCTCTTTCGTGTCCCTATCTCAGAGCTTATTAAAAGCCTCTGTCGCATCAGATTCTACTACCACATATGCAGAACAGTCCTGGCACCACTCTCTGTGTAAGAAAAGAAAAAAACAAACCAACAAACTTGCCCTACATGTTTCCTTTCAGCTTACCCCCTCTCGCCTTTGAAGCATGCCCTCTAGTATTAGACATTTCAACAAGATACCATCTGTCTACTCTATCTATACCTTATGAACCACTATCAAATCTCCTTCCGCTCCAGTGAAAACTACCCACATTTGTCCAGCCTCTCCTTATGGCACATGTCCTCTAATCCAGGCAGCTTCCTAGTAAACCTTGTCTGCACCCTCTCCAAAGACACCACATCCTCATTGTAATGGGACGGCCAGAGCTCAATGCATCCTCCAGATGTGCTTTAACAGGAGTTTTGTAAAAACTGTTCCTCGGTTTTGTTTTTGAAAGCACTGTAGGAGCAGCAAATCCCTGCGAAATATGCCAAGATCAAGGTTTTAGTTGGACAAGCCAGCCGCACTGTTGATACGTGCAGCTGTGCCTGTGTGCTGGTGTGTGGCCTGCTCAGGTTAGGCCATGTTTTTTTTACCAAAGTCGTTGATCTTTGTACATGCACTAATCACAGCCAGATAAACATTGCTTGTGAAGATTGAAATCTGACTTTTCACTCAAGGGTGTGGTCATAGAACATATAAAATTACAACACAGTTCAGGGTATTCGGCCCAAATGTTGAGCCAACCTTCTAAACTATTTAAGGTCAATCTTCCCTCCTGCGCAGCTCTCTGTTTTTCTATTATCCATGTGTCTATCTAAGAGTTTCTTAAACGTCCCTGACGTACCTGGCTCTACCACTACCCTTAGCAAGCCGTTCCGTGCACCAACAACTCTGTGTGTAAAGAAACTTACCAAGACCTTTCATCCTGAAGAAGGGTCTTGGCCCCAAACGTCGACTGCCTTACTCTTTTCCATAGGTGCTGCCTGGCCTGCTGAGTTCCTCCAGCATTTTGTGTGTGTTGCTTTGGATTTCCAGCATCTGCAGAATTTTCTCTTGTTTGTGACTTTAAAATTAAGCCCCCTCATATTTGCAAAATCAGCAGATGTCAGGAGAGGGATTGCTGCCAGGGTCATTAACAACACAGTTCGGCATAGAGACACAGCAGGGATTTTCAAACCATATCACTGCATAAAATACAGTCTGTACTGATGTGTTTATGCAGTGCTTTGGGTTGCATTTATGAGCCAAGAACACTATAGTCTCTGAAATTTATAATGGCCAGTATTAGGATGAACCATATCCCGGTTTATTATGCAAACCTAAACTACTGGTATGATGAATTGTCGTGGAGGAGAGATTGGGGCACATGCTCTGTAATGGTTATAAGAAAGAGGTGATCTTATAGAAGCTTAAATAGTACTGTAGCAGTTAGCACAACGCTTTACACAAAGAGCTGTAAATCCGGGTTTCATTGCTCCCGCTGTCTGTAAGAAGTTAGTAAGTCTGTAACCGCATGGATTTCCTCTGGGTGTGCTGCTTTCCTCCCACATTCCAAAGATGCATCACCTACGATTCGTAAGTCCTAGACGTGTTATGTTGCTGCCAGAAGCCTGGTGACCCATGTTCAGCATAACCACCACTGATCTGATTTGATGCAAACGACGCAGTTCACTGTATGTTTTGATGTACATGTGACAAATCCAGTTAATCTTTATCTTTTATCATTATCTCTTTTTGAGATCCTGACAGAGCTTGACATTGTACGCAGAGCATGTTTGCTCTGGTGTGCTCTGTATAAATGGTCGCAGAATATAAGCTTCCATATATGGCTCAGGAGAGGAGAGAATTGTTTGCTCGAAGACTGATGACTCTTTGGAGATCTCAACCTCAGACAGCTGTGGATTGTGAGTAATTAAGTCTATACAAAATGAGAAAGATTTGTCCACTTTAGGGGATTCCGCAGTTCTAGGGACCAGGCAGCACAGTGGATCAGAGGCCAAGTCTGATTACACATCATCTTTTAAATCAGAGAGTAGGCTCTGGAGGTCACGTGATCTACACCTGCTCTTACTTCCAAGATTCTTGTATTCCAAACATCTAAACCCTCTGGGACAGAGAGATGCAAGTGTTTAAAAATCCTTGCAGTTTTTCTCCTGGTCTGCGCTTGAAAGGCCAATGTGAGGACATTGCTGGGACTTGTGGGGCTGAGGTTAAAGAAGAGAGGTTGAGCAAGTTGGGTCTTTTAACACTGGAGCATGGGAGGATGAGGAGTGACCTCAAACAGGTGTATAAAATTCATGGGGGCAGAGATGGGGTGAATGCACACGGTCTCTTTTACTCTCCCCCCAGAGCTGGGGAATCTAGCAGGAACAGGTTTAAAGTAAGAGGAAAGAGATTGGAGAGACAAGCTTTTCACCCAGAGAATGGTCAATATATGGAACAAACTGCCAAGTACATTAACAACAACTGACTGGAAATGGGACAAAGTCAAGATGGCGCTAAACAGCGACTGCTTTGCTTGCATCTTTGGAAACAGCTCTACTTCTATCTTTCGATATCTCTTTTTTTCCCCCTTTTCAGGGTTCTTTTGAAGACCCTGACCTGGAGTTACACCCTGACTTCAGTTCTTTGTGGGAATGGGACCCGCTCTCAGGGCCTCACGATCGGCTGCGTTTTGATATCCCAAGGACACAGCCTGGAAGACGAACGCACCTTCAGGGTTCTGGGATTTCGTGGCTCTGGAGACATGCTGATTCAAGGCTGGTGCCCCTGACTGAGGCATCGCAGGAGAACACGGAACATCAGGAGCAGCGGGTCAGCTGCCGGGGGGCTGTGTGTCTGGACAGCCGAGCCCTCTGGGTGCAGAGCTTACAAAAAGTGACATCATGAATCAGCGAGTTGTTTGTTATATCTCCCCTCTCGCTGTGAAACGGGGACACCTCTTTTTCCCTTATTAGGGAGAGAGAGAGCCTGTGGTATGTCGATTTACCAGGTGAACAAGTAGTCTTTGGGGTACTGCAAGTCTGTGTCTTTAGTGATGCTTTGCTGCATGCTTGAGTGCTCAGTGGAGGGCGCTGATGATTTTTTTTTGCTGGTGGGGGAGGGGGGTCATTGCCTTGTTGCTGCTTGTGCGTGGGTGGGGGGAGCTGGGAGGGGGCTTTGGGGTGCTAACATTTAACTATCATTCATTCTTTGGGGCACTCCTCTGTTTTTGTGGATGTTTGCAAAGAAAAAGAATTTCTCTATGTATATTGTATACATTTCTCTGACGTTAAATGTGCCTATTGAACATTTTGAAAGATACTTGGACAGGTACAAGAATGAACAAGTGTAACTAGCTGTCAGGCCTGCGCATGCAAGCATATCCCGGTCTCCACCCAGATAACAGAATTCACCTGCCGCACATCCCAGACTCATCACCTGCAGCCTATTGAACCCCAGTTCTTCACAGTCCTTCGCCTCAGTCACTCAACAAACCAGCCGGCCTCAACTAGTTGTCCCTCGGTTCCACTCTCCCTGCCTGTTGTCTGTTGTACTTAGTTTCTGTTCTCTCTTGTTTTCTGGCCTCATGTGGCTTGTTAAATCGTCTCCACTGAACAAGCCTTTGTTACAATTCTAGAAACATAGAAAACCTACAGCACAATACAGGCCCTTTGGCCCACAAACCTGTACCAAACATGTCCTTACCTTAGAAATTACCTAGGGTTACCCATCGCCCTCTATTTTTCTGAGCTCCATGTACCCATCCAGGAGTCTCTGAAAAGACACTATCATATCCACCTCCATCACTGTTGCCAGCAGCCCATTCCACGCACTCACCACTCTCTGCGTAAAAAAACTTACCCCTGACATCTTCTCTGTACCTTCTTCCAAGCACCTTAAAACTGTGCCCTTTCATGCTAGCTATTCCAGCCCTGGGGAAAGCCTCTGACTATCCACACGATCAATGCCTCTCATCATCTTGTACACCTCTATCAGGTCACCTCTCATCCTCCGTCGTTCCAAGGAAAGAAGGCCGAGTTCACTCAACCTATTACCTATTTCTGACACTAACTTAGATGGGAATCTAGACTGGTTGGGTCAAAGGGCTGGTCTCCGTGCTGTATGATTCTATTAGTCTATCATAATAATAACCTCTCGGCCAAAGCTTTGTATAGGAGATGGGGTTCACATATTGCAGCTGTACAAGTCGTTGGTTAGGTCACAGTTGTGTGCAGTTTTGGTCACAGAGCTATGGGAACAGTATGATGAGGGTAGGTAGGGAGGGGCAAGACAGGGACATGGGAGCTGAGCAACAAAATGGGATTGAACTCAATGACAAACTACAATATGAGCGGAATGAAAATGCTACTTAGATCCCCGACTGTTTCATGTTTTTGTGTGACACATTCACCCTCCATAAAGGTTGCAATCACTTTTTCAGTTTGGCTCACTTGAAACTGAGAGAGTTGATTGTTCGGTGACTGTGACGCTCAACGTTCCCAGCAAGGAAAAGAATAGGCAGAGGGATCCGGCATTGGAATTTACAGAGTGGTGTGCAGAAAGAGTCGGAATGTTATTTATTTAGAGATACAACACTTCCAGCCCAATGACCCCGAGCCACCCAAATATGGTCACGTGATCAATTAACCTACTAATCCATACATCCTGGAATGTAGGAGGAAACCCGGGCACTCGGAGGAAACCCATGCGGTCACAGGGGGACGTACTGACAATGGGGGATTTGAACCCTATAGCATTGGTGCTATAATAACGTTACACTAACTGCTATGTATTGCAGAGATTTGGTCTATTTCTCTTAGACTGGTGGCCACAGTATTCCGTACCTCATGATCTCTGCACTGTCTGGTACCTCACAGCCATCACACACAAGGCTACATCAGCACCATTGACCTTCCAGACAGATGAGCCAATCAGCCTCTCCCTCAAGCCTCTCCTTCTCCTCGCTGCCCAACTACAGTCAAATTTGAATTCATTGTCAAATGCACGAGTATATTATGCAATTATTTACTGATGGCCCGTTACATCGCTGGCTTTTAGGGTAGCAGTGAAGGTTCTTCATCTCTGGCAGTGTTCAGGGCTTCCTTCATCACGTCAGCAGCTTCCTCTCAGTTTTCACACAGATCCAATGAAAAACTGATTTGCAGGGGCATCACAGGCACATAGCATCACACCAGCAGTGTAAACACAATTTGTACAAGGAAGAACACAAATAAAACAATAAAAAGCAAAAGTCCATTGTAATGTGAAGTAATCAAAGTGATTTTGTAAATGCAAGAGATTCTGCGGATGCTGGAAATTCAGAGCAACTCACAAAAACTGCCGGAGGAACTCAGCAGGTCAGGCAGCGTCTATGGAGAGGAATACGCAGTTGATGTTTCAGGCCAATACGGTGCTACTCTGTCAGTTGATTCAAGAACTGAGTAGTTGAGGAGAAAAAGCTGTTATTGAAGCTGGTGGTGTGGGACTTCAGGCTTCTGTACCTGCCCAGTGGTAGCTGTGACAAGATGGCGCAGCCTGGAGAGTGGGGATCTTTGATAATGGCTGGTGCCTTCCTAAGGCAACACCTTCTCCAGATGCTACGGATCATGGGGATGGAAGTGCCTGTGATGTATCAAGCTGAGACCAATACTCTCTGCGTTTCCTTATGCTTCTGCATGTTCGAATTGCTGTACCAGACCATGACACAGCCAGTCTGGGTACTTTCAACAGCACATCTGTACTATCCTTTAACGTGTTTGCACACAAGCCGAACCTCCTTACAGGTGATCTTTGCATCAATTCTGTTTCACCCTATTCTTTATTTTCAGGGCGTAGTTACTGCTTTAAAGCCAATGTTTGTTGTCCATAGTTGGCTGTCTCTTCTTCTCATCCTGGCAGGTGGCCAGGGACAGCTCGATGGGTAATCCTTCATTGGCAAGGCATTCATTGCAAGGACACTTGGTGATGGAGCATTAAATTGCCACACTGGTGCTATGGTAGAGTAGCGTTTAGCACAACGGTGTCACAGCTTGGGACATCAGAGTTCAATGATGGTGTCATCTGTGAGGAGTTTGTACGTTGTCCATGTGTAATGCATAGGTTTCCTCCTGGTGCTGTTGTCTCTTCCCAAAGTCTAAAGATGGTAGGTTAATTGGTCGTTATAAATTGTCCTGTGATTAGGCCGGAGTGAGAGGCTGTAGGGATGCTGGTGGTGTGGCTTGGAGGGTTGGAAAGGCCTGTTCTGAGCTGTATCTCTAAGTTAAATAAATTCTTGTACCTGGTGAATACACAGAATAACTATTAAGGAGATTTTAATCTGCCTTCTTTGGATTTAAAACTAATTCCTGGAACTGAAAGTCTGGGTTCTCACTTTGCCAAGTGTGAAGTGTGTATATGATCTAAAACAAATATTAGAACATTTTTGAATAGTGTTATCATGGACACAAATCACAAGGGCCCAGCAGTTTATAAACATGATTTTTTTTAGATTTAGTCTAACCCAACCATTAAAAGGCAATGTTTCTGTAACACTGGGCCAACTAACCTTCCTTGCTTGCTATGGGGGTATCCTAGGAAACCGACCGACCACCTTCATTCTGCCTCAGAAAGTGCATGAATTTGACACGTCCCCGAGGAACCTCTCCATAGAAAGCATCATGTACAGATGTTTATCAGTTCTGTTGTTTTTTCATTTTATTGAGATACAGTGTGGATTAAAGCCGTCCGATGCTTTAAACTGTGCTGCCCAACAACCCTAGCCTAAAGCCCAATTTATACTTCTGCGTCAAATGTACACCGTAGGTACTGCGTGCCCTACGCCGTAGGGTGACGTGCACCTCCCCAAAAATGTAACTCATGCGTTGCGGCGACGCAGACCGCAACATCTGTGATTGGTCCGCTTGGTAGCATCGCATTTCCTCCTACGCATTTCCGGTTGCTTTTCTCCGCCATCTCTGTACACTGATGCGAAATAAATGTTTGGAGACGATGAACCAAATCGTCCAATCTACCTGCCAACATCCGAAAATATTTGAGATGCATCTCTTCGTCCATGTCTCTCACAAAGAAATCCAACACAGTGGCATAGAAACCCCACCGCCAACTAGCGTTTTGGCGGTGAATTGCAGAGCGATGCAGACACAACTACGCATGCTCGCTATGGCGTAGGGCTATGTAAAAGTATAAATCAGGCATACAGCATAGCCTACGGTGTAGCCTGTACGTACAAGTACAAATCAGCCTTTATACAAAGACCAGTTAAACTACCAACCGATATATCTTTTGAACTGTAGGAGGAAACCCATGCGATCGCAGGGAGAATGTAACAACTCCTTACAGAGGGCGTTGGGAAGTGACCCAGGTTGCTGGTACTGTAAAGCATTGTGTTAACCACGATGCTACTGTGCTGCCCCATAGCCACTGCACTACCAAGACCACAAGACATTGCTGTGAATTGTGAACCCAATTCAGTCTGTCATAAAAACCAGCTTCCCCTCTTTTGACTCTGTTTATATTTCCCACTGTCCCGGGAAAGCAGCCAACACTTCACATCCCAGTCCTGTCTGAGTCCGTGATCTACAGCTGCAGTTCAATAAACCGTTCTTCACAGGCGGTGGGTTCTTGACCTCTGAACTCACTGAGTGGCCTGACATTTGATATTTCCTAGTGCAGCCTGGAAGACGTGAACCTTTGGGGTGCGGCCCTGTGGATGACCCTATTCCACTTGAGCGATCCCCCTCTCCCTCCTCCCTTTCCCCTTTTCTTCTCCCCCTCCCTCCCCCTCTCCCCCTTCCTCTTTCCTTCCCTCTCCCCTCCTCCCTCCCCCTCCCCCTCATCCACCCTTCCCCCTCCCCCTCGAGAGGGAGGGAGAGCCTGAGGTGTTGGGATGGACAGTAGTCTTTGATGACTCTAGATCCCGGTCTCTGGGGGCTTTGCTACTGCTTGTATGGTGGGTGGGGGACCGGGGGGGGGGGGTGATGCTTTTGCTGGAGCAGGTAGTGGGAGGGGGGAGAATTGCTGCTTGTGCATGGGAGAGGGAGGGGGCTTTGGGGCTCTAATGTCTTCTGTCATTCATTCTTTTGGGTTTTTTTCCTCTGTTTCGTGGATGTCTGTGAAGAGCAAGAATTTCATACATTCTCTGATATTAATTTAAACCACCATTAGGCCATCCTGGTCTCCCCTTTTCCTAACTGCCCACTCCCTTCATTGGGCAGAAGATACAAACATTTGAAAACATATACCAGCAGCCCCAAGGACAGCTTCTATCCACTGTTATAAGACCGTTGTACGGACCTCTTTTTCAAAAAGATGAGTTCTCGATCTCTCAATCTACCTCTATGTGGCCCTTACACCTGAAGTGCACTGTGGCAGTCACACTATAGCCCACGTTCTCTAATACCAGCCCAACATACCTATGTGAGTCTCCGTCCGGATGCAGCACGAAGCAAACCCTTTCTCTGTACGTAAGAGGACAATAAAGCAATTGCCAACTACATTTCTGATGACAGGCAGACCGAGTTTGCAAGCTGATGAAATGGAGGATTAGGTTCAAAGTTTCGAAGGTCAAATTTCATGTCAGAGAGATGTATACAATATGCATCCTGAAATGCTTTTTCTTCGCAAACGTCCACGAAAACAGAGAAGTGCCCCAAAGAATGAACGACAGTTAAACGTGGGAACCCCAAAGTCCCCCCACAACTCCCCCCTCCTGTACATAAGAAAAGCACACCCACTACCAAGCCCAAGCTTGAGCTAAGCGATAGCAAAGACACAGACCTTGCAGTTACTCCAAAGGCTTTGCATTTCATCCAGCACTCAACAAACCACTGGTTCTCTCTCTCCCTGGGAAGGGAGAGGGTGGTTTCCCTCCATTTTCACAGCGAGTGGGAGATATAACAACAACCTGCTCATTTATGATGTTATATGTTGATTGTCGCTTTTTTTGAGCTCTGTGTCCAAAGATCGCAAAGACCTCGGGTCTTCGGGCCCACAACAAAACATTTTCTGGCCTCCCGACGACACAAGAGTCTCCTGCCACGACACCGACCCTCGATCCCCCCGTCTCCAGAGCCAGAGATCTTAGGCTTCCAAACACCAGGTTGCCTCTCAGGCCGAACCCTTGGCGTGTCGAGTGGCTGCCAACAGTGGAACCCCGAGAACGGGTCCCATTCCCGCAAAGAACCGAAGCCTGCATGTAACTGCAGGTCAGGGTCTTCAAAAGAACCCTGAAAGGGAAAAATAAAGATATTAAAGGTAGAAACAGAGCTGTTTCTGAAGGTGCAAACAAAGGAGTCGCCATTAGGCGCCATCGTCCCTCCTAAACTCCGCCTTAGTGTAGGAGATGGAGATTTAGAGTTGAGCAAGGTTGGATCCCACGAGATTAAAGGCACTGCGATAATAACTTGCTTAACCATTTTGGCACCGTTGCATCAGACACCACAGACAACATCCCTGATACTCATCGTGGGTGACTTTGTAAGTGTACCATCAGGGCTTTGGTTTAACAAATCATCCAGAATGTGATAGAAGCATTCAAGAGGCTCTGAGATAGGCACAGGAACGTGCAGGAAACAGAAGGATAAGGACATTGAGTAAACTGGACGGATTAGATTACCGATTTATTTAGTTGGGAACAATATTGTGGGCCAAAGTGTGCTCTGTTCTCAAAGACAGCAGATTGATATGAACGCTCAAATGAAATGCTAAGAGAAGCAATTGTGCTGCCTGTAACCACTTCACGGCTAATCTCCTTCAATTGCCTGCAAAGTTCAGACGCTGAGATGCATCTAATTAGTTGTAATTTTCTAAAGCCCTGCTAATTTGGCTGCTGTCATGATCTTTTAGATCACAATGATGGCTGTACACACAAGGATTCTGTAGATGCTGGAAATCCAGAGCAATCCCTGTCACTGTGAAAGGAGTGATATCTGTCTCTCCCTTGTTAGGGAGAGTGCCTGGGCGATGTCGAAAATGTTGGAGTGAACAGTTAGTTTTTGATGGACTGTAGACCATGGTCTCTCTTTGGGGGCTTTGCTCTCGCTGGCATGGGGGTGGCAGGAATGCTGATGCTTTATGCTCGAATAAGAGGGGGAGGGGGGATTGTTGGTGCTGCTTGTGTGTGGGAGAGGAGCAGGGAGCTTTGGGTTCTTGTGTGTTTTCTCTGTCTTTCATGAGCTCATAGACTGTCCTGATACTAGATGGCAGAGGGGAAGAGGTGTTCCTAAAATACTGAGTATGGCTCGCCAGGCTCTAGCACCTCCTCCGCAGTGCCATCCATGAGAAGAAGCATGTGCTGCCCATGTGGTGAGGCCACCTTTTGAAGAGTCCTCACTGGCTGGGAAGCTAGTGTTTGTGATGGAGCTGGCTGAGCGTCTGCAACCTCTTACAATCCTGCAAACTGGTATCTTCATACAACCAGTCAGAGTGCCTCCACAGCACATCTGGAAATATTTGCTTGAGGCTTTGGTGATATACCAAATCTCAAACTCCTATTGATGTACAGTCACTGATATGCTTTTGTCATGGATGCATCAAAACGATGGGCCTAGGTTAGAGGTCTTCACTTTTTATCAAGTCAGATATTAATATTCTGATAAACTGCTTAATGTTTTTGTTGTATTCACAACATTTTTTCTCCACAGCAAAGAGTTGCACTAAGTTTTGCAATTTCCCTGGAAACAGTACTATGCTTCAGACAATCTGCCTAGGCGAGGTGTACAAATGCTCTGCAGGTAAGATACATTTCTGTGTTTATTTACTTTGATATCCTACTCTTGCAGTCTTTGGATCAGAATATTCAGTCAGCGATTCACTGGCTGCAGTCAAAGAAAATGCAAATTTTATGCATAATTGTTCTAACAAGAACTAACAAGTCCAAGACTAGTCCAATATTTCTGGTTATGTTCAATGACGGAAGCTTCCAAATATAAACAGAATTTATATTTGAAAAATTCTTCAAGGTAAAACTGATAACCCAGTGAGTGAAAGAGGGCAGAGGGCTGCATATTGAGCATTCCACTTCTGTCTTCAAGAACTAATGAAGAATTTTAACTGCGATCTCTCTGCATCTGCAGGAAGATGCATCTCGATAAACACAAGTGAAGAAGACCTTTTCGTCGTGTTAACATATCGTGTGCCTCTGGAACTGAGTATGGCAAACTGATCCTTGAACTATATTACAGTCTTCTGACTGATCCCACAGATTTCTGCAACTTCATTATTAAATATTCTGCCGTGTTGGATCACTGTGTAGATTGATATTTCTATGAGTATTTAGTAAACAATGGTGAAGTTACTGGAGTTACGTACAGATCCTATCAATGCATATGGGATTAAATCAAAATAAAATTAGCATCTGAAAGATTACTGATTGTAAAGCTAATGGTAAAAGTATTAGATCATTATAAACCCTATCTGATTTAGTATAGTCCTCATCTCTTAATTGACTATAGTGATCATGAGTGCAACAGGCAAAAACAACGTGCTAAAATCTGGATTTCCACCATTCATAAAGGGAGTCTTTTCTGATCGGCTGCCAGTGACTAGTGGTGTTCCACGGGGGTCTGTGCTGGGAACATATTTTTTTACATTATACGTCAATGACCTGGATGATGAAATTGATGGCTTTGGTGCAAAGTTTATAGACGATACAGAGATAGGTGGAGGGGCAGGTAGTGTTGAAGAAGGAGAGTGGCTCCAGAAGGACTTAGACAGATTAGGAGAATGGGAAAAGAAGGAAAAGATGGAATACAGTGTCAGGAAATGTATGGTCATGTACTCTAGTAGAGGTAATAAAAGGGTAAATAGACAGAAAATTATAAAAATCTGTACAAAGGGTCTTGGAAGCCCTCCTGCAGGATTCCCAAAAGGTTAATTTGTAGGTTGAATCTGTGGTGAGGAAGGCAAATGCGGTTTTCTTCTATTTCAAGGATGTCTGCAGAGAGTAAAAATTTCATGTTGTATATTGTATATACACACAAAATGCTGGAGGGATTCAGCAGGTCAGGCAGCATCTAAGGAGAGGAATAAACGGTTGACATTTCAGGCTGAGTCCCTACATCAGAACTCAAGCGGCATCAATGGAGAGAAAAAAACAGTCAACATTTTTGGCCAAACCCAGATAACCACTGACCAACGTTGATGTGATGGGCCAAATGCCCTGTTTCTATGCTGTACGATTCTATGAGTCCATGAACATGTTCCTAGATACTACTGAATTTGAGGGATACGGGAATAGTGGAGAAAGTGGCACTGAAGAGCAAGATCAGACGTCATCCTGTAGGTTTTCGTAAATAAAAACAGCAGAGGCGTTTTTAGTTCAAAGGAAACTGTAACAACTCCTTTATTGTCCTCCAACTATAGAACATGAAGCTTGGTAAAAACTTCATGAAATTACATCATCATTTCAGACCAGCCTCTTAAAACGAACCCCAACTCAGTGTCGGCCATTGTGAATCACGCTTACGTTTCAACTCAGTGTCGGTCATTGTGAATCACGCTTACGTTTCAACTCAGTGTCGGTCATTGTGAATCAGGCTTACGTTTCAACTCAGTGTTGGTCATTGTGAATCAGGCTTACGTTTCAACTCAGTGTCGGCCATTGTGAATCACGCTTACGTTTCAACTCAGTGTCGGCCATTGTGAATCACGCTTACGTTTCAACTCAGTGTCGGTCATTGTGAATCAGGCTTACGTTTCAACTCAGTGTTGGTCATTGTGAATCAGGCTTACGTTTCAACTCAGTGTCGGCCATTGTGAATCACGCTTACGTTTCAACTCAGTGTCGGCCATTGTGAATCACGCTTACGTTTCAACTCAGTGTCGGTCATTGTGAATCAGGCTTACGTTTCAACTCAGTGTTGATCATTGTGAATCAGGCTTACGTTTCAACTCAGTGTTGGTCATTGTGAATCACGCATTTGTTTCAACCCAATGTCGCTCATTGTGAATCACGCTTACGTTTCAACTCAGTGTTGGTCATTGTGAATCACGCTTACGTTTCAACTCAGTGTTGGTCATTGTGAATCACGCATTTGTTTCAACCCGATGTTGCTCATTGTGAATCGTGCATATGTTTCCACCCCTTACGTTACCCTGCAGTCCTGAATAATCTGAACTGATTCTTCAACCTGCAGGCTCACTTTCAAACCCTTAAGAACCCACTCTCAGCAATTCTTTATTTGCACATTGATTGTTTGTCAGCATTTTCCTATGTATTCTTTTTCATAAATTCTATTGTATTTCATTTTTCCTGCAAACGCCTGTGAGTCTAGGCCATGGCCTGAAGGTGGAGGCCCAACATCTGGAGCCAAGAATTGGAGGCCCAGAAGAGGCCTGTCCTGGGGTTGAGGGGCCTGTCGGTGTGTGTGAGAGGGTGGGAGGCTGGGAAAGGGATTTCTTTTGCTATTGCTGACTTGTTTTGTTCTGTTATTGCCGTTGTTGCTGCCTGTGTTGTTCTGCTGAACCTTGTGGGCACCCTGTGCTGGTGCCGGAATGTGTGATGACACTTGCGGGCTGCCTCTGCTCATCCCTCGGTGGTGTTGGTTGTTAACGCAACGACACATTTCACTGTGTGTTTCAATGTATATGTGATAAATCAACCTGAATCTGAAGAAAATGAAGAAGAAGTTATCCGACATGTTGGTATTGGTATTGGTTTGTTATTCTCACGTGTACCAAGTTACATGAAAAGATTGTCTGGCACTCTGTTTATACAGATCAAATCATTACACAATGCATTGAGGTACAACAAGTTAGAACAATAACGATGGCTGGGTTGAGTTGTTCTCCGATCTTGCCAATCCAGTTGCAAACATTTCGTCACTATACAAAGAGACAGCGTCAGTGCACTGTTCACTTCTGATGTGTTCTCCGAACGCTTGGCCTTTTTAGACTTATCAATCAGCTGATTTGTTGTCACTACAGAAACTCAGTTGTGATGTACGGAGAGGGTCTCGTCTCTGTTTGGTTGCTTAGCGAACTCTGTGCATTGTCTGGAATTTTGCCCACATTGGTTCATAAATGGGATTGAGGTCTACATATCTATTTATAGAATAGTTTCTGGAAAACCATGCTTCTAGGAATTTTCTTGCGTACCGCGTGTCTCCCTGTGCCATGACTTTCACTGATGCCAGTGCCCCTTTTGGTCTTCATGGGTAGAGACTAGGGAGAGTCGGTCACGTCGCCCGACAGCCAATCCATGTTCACGGATCCTACTGTATAGTTTTCTCCCAGTTGGGCCAACGTAATATTTGCTGTAGTGTCCGCATTGGATCTTGCAGACCACAATGGTCTTGGCCAATCGATTTGTTTATTCTTTAGGTCTGCAGAGTTCTCTCCTCGACGTTGCTGTTGGCTTGTGCGCGACTGAAATGCAACTGGGCATCAGTGAGAGTCATGGAGCAAGCAAACAGGCAGCAGGCACGAGAGCTCCTAGAAGCGTGGTTTTCCACAAACAATTCTATAAACAGACATGTAGACCTCAATCCCAAAACCCAGACAACACTCAGAGTTTGCCATGCAACCAGTCGGTGATGAGTCCCTCTCCCTATGTCACAACCGAGTTTCCGTCATGATGACCAATCAGCTGATTGATAAGTGTATAAAGGCCAGCATCACAAGTGAACAGTGCATGAAGAGTTCTCCTCGTAAGGTGATGAAACGTTTGCAAATGGATTGCCAAGATCGGAGAACGACTCAACCCAACTATCAAACACCTGAGCTACACATTTTCCGAGTTATTTCCAACAATAAAAATGAGGAATAAAGTGCAAAGGTACAAAAAGTGCAGTGCAGGTGAACAATAAAGTGCAAGATCACAATGAGGTAGACTCTGAGGCCAAGAATCCATCTTATCATACAAGAGGTTCATTCAAGAATCTGATAACAGAGGGATAGAAGTTGTCCGTGAGTCTGATAGTACATGCTTTCCAGCTTTTGTACCTTCTGTCTGATGGCAGAGGGCAGGATGGGTGAGGTTGGCTGCATTACTGAAGCTGTGGGAAGTACAGACAGAGTCCATGGAGGGGAGCCTGGTTCCTGTAATGTGTTAAGCTGTATCCACAGCTCCCTGCAGATTCCTGTGGGCACGGACAGACCAGTTGCCATACCAAGCTGACATGCATCCAGAACGAATACTGTCTAAAGTACTGTACCTCGATAAAAATTGGTAACAGTCAGTGAGGACAAACTGAATTTTTTGAACCTCTTGAGTACTTGTCTATCAGCTTTTGAATTGAATTGAATTGAATTTATTACTTACATCCTTCATATACATGAGGAGTAAAAATCTTTACGTTACGTCTCTGTCTAAATGTGCGATGTCCAATTTATAGTAGTTTATAATAAATAGTATTACAACAGGATAGTCAATATAACATAGAAATACAGTTGTGTCAGCGTGAGTTCATCAGTCTGATGGCCTGGTGGAAGAAGCTGTTCCGGAGCCTGTTGGTCCTGGCTTTTATGCTGCAGTACCGTTTCCCGGATGGTAGCAGCTGGAATAGGTTGTGATTGGGGTGACTCGGGTCCCCAATGATCCTACGGGCCCTTTTTACGCATCTGTCTTTGCAATTTTCCTGAATAGTGGGAAGTTCACATCTATAGATGCGCTGGGCTGTCCGCACCACTCTCTGCAGAGTCCTGCGATTGAGGGAAGTACATTTCCCATACCAGGTAGTGATGCAGCCAGTCAGGATGCTCTCAATTGTGCCTCTATAGAAAATTCTTAGGATTTGGGGGGTCCACACAAACTTCTTCAACCGTCTGAGGTGAAAGAGGCGCTGTTGTGCCTTTTTCACCACACAGCCGGTATGTACAGACCACATGAGATCCTTGGTGGTTTATGCTGAAGAATTTAAAGCTGTTCACCCTATCAACCCCAGATCCATTGATGTCAATAGGGGTGACCCTGTCTCTATTCCTCCTGTAGTCCACAATCAGCTCCTTTGTTTTTGCGACATTAAGGGAGAGGTTGTTTTCTTGAGACCACTGTGTCAGGGTGATGACTTCCTCTCAATAGGCTGCCTCATTATTATTTGAGATTAGGCCAATCAACGTAGTGTCATCAGCAAATTTAATTAGCAGATTGGAGCTGTGGGTAGTGACACAGTCATGGGTATACAGACAGTAAAGGAGGGGGGCTTAGTACACAGCCCTGAGGGGCACCTGTGTTGCGGGTCAGAGGGGCAGAGGTGAGGGAGCCTACTCTTACCACCCAGCGTCGATCTGACAGGAAGTCCAGGATCCAGCTGCACAAGGCAGGGTGAAGGCCGAGGTCCCTGAGCTGCTTGTCGAGCCTGGAGGGAATTATGGTGTTGAATGCTGAACTGTCGTCTAGGAACAGCATTCTCACATTAGGATCCTTCTTCTCCAGATGTGTAAGGACCGTGTGTAGAGTTGTGGCTATTGCATCATCTGTAGATCGGTTGTGTCAGTAGGCAAATTGTAGGGGTCCAGTTTGGGTGGTAGCAAGCTGCAGATGTAGTTCTTGCTTATTATTGAGGTGAGTGTGACAGGACGCCAGTCGTTCAGACATGTTACCTTGGTCTTTTTAGTACAGGGACAATGGTGGATGTTTTGAAGCAGGAGGGCACTCTACTCTGGGAGAGGGAGAGATTAAAAATGTCTGTAAACACACCTGCCAGTTGTGCTGCGCACATCCTGAGTACCCGTTCTGGGATGCTGTCTGGTCGCGCAGCCTTGCGACTGTCCGCTCGTTGGAAACATCTGCGTACCTCAGCCTCAGAGATGACCAAGCTGCCGGTCACGTCATCTGCCGGTCTCCTCTGGGGCTCAGTGCGGGTAACATCGACTCAAGTGTAAAAAAAGATTTAACTCATCTGGAAAGAGACATCGATGTTGAAAATTCCACTGCGTTTAGCTTTGAAGTCTGCGATGGTGTACAGGCCTTCCCATAAGCTGTGCGTGTTGGTGGAAAGTTGAGTCTGAATCTTGTCTCTGTATTGTTGTTTCACTGCCTTGATGACTTTGCACAGATTGTAAATTTCTTAATTTCTTGAGCTCTTGCTGATTACCAGCAATGTAAGCTCTGTCTCGCATGGTAAGTGCTGTTCGAATGGAACTGTTGATCCAGGGTTTCTGGTTTGGAAAGACCCTGACCGATTCCTGGGAGACAACATCCTCGATGCACTTCCAGATGAAGCTTGCGACTCCATCCGTGAACCTGGAGACATCCTCAACATGGAAGACATTCCAGTCGATGTCATCGAAGCAGTCCTGTAGCACGGAGGCCGATTGGTTGGAACAACAGTGGATGGTTTTAACGATGGCTGCCTCTTGTTTCAGTTTCTGCCTATACACGGGCAGAGTGATCTGACTTCCCAAATGGGGGGGGGGGGTGGGGGATGAAGGAGCACTTTGTAAGCATTGCGGAAGGGAGAGAAGCAGTGATCGAGTATACTATCTCCCCGTGTGCTCACCTGGATGTGTTGGCAAAACTTTGATGAAACTTCAGACAGCGACACTTGATTAAAGTCACCGGCGATGATGAAGGCAGCCTCCGGGTGTGCAGTCTCCAGTGTGCTGATGGTCCTGTACAGTTCCCTGAGAGCCAGGTCAGTGTCAGCCTGCAGTGGAATATACACAGCTGCGATAATAACAGCCGTGAACTCCCTGGGCAGGCAGAAAGGTCTACACAGCAGCACAAGGTACTCCAGATCCGGGGAACAAAAGATCACAAGTTCTTCATACCTGCTCTTGACTTTGACCAAAAAAAAACAAAACTGGTAGCTGTTGCCTTCACACTCGTTATACCAGAATGCTCAGAATGGAGGTTTTCTGAAAAACAAGAGACTGCAGGGCGTAATGAAAGACCCCACTCACCCCAGACATTCTCTCTTTTCCCATTAGGCAGAAGATACAGAAGCCTGAAAGCACATCCCACCAGACTGTTATCAGTCTCTCGTGTGGTTCCCTTGTACAATACGATGGACCCTGGACCTCACTATCAGCCTCAGTATGATCTTTCGCCTTATTGTCTACCAATACAGCACTTTCTCTGCAGCTGTCACTCTTTATCCTGCACTCTGTCATTGTACTACCTCAATGCACTGTGTAATGAATTAATCTGTATGAACAGTGTGCAAGACCAAGTTTTTTGCCTTGCTTTGGTACATAAACCAATTCTACTTCCAGATTCTGAAATCTGTAGAAGAAAAAAACAAACTACTGAGGGAAACATAGAAACATAGAAAATAGGTGCAGGAGTAGGCCATTCGGCCCTTCGAGCCTGCACTGCCATTTATTATGATCATGGCTGATCATCCAACTCAGAACCCTGCCCCAGCCTTCCCTCCATACCCCCTGACCCCCTTAGCCACAAGGGCCATATCTAACTCCCTCTTAAATATAGCCAATGAACTGGCCTCATCTGTTTCCTGTGGCAGAGAATTCCACAGATTCACCACTCTCTGTGTGAAGAAGTTTTTCCTAATCTCGGTCCTAAAAGGCTTCCCCTCTATCCTCAAACTGTGACCCCTCGTTCTGGACTTCCCCAACATCGGGAACAATCTTCCTGCATCTAGCCTGTCCAATCCCTTTAGGATTTTATACGTTGGTCAAGGTCAAAGTAAATTTATTATCAAAGTAGGTATATATCACCACAGACACACGCGGTGGAGGCAAATGGCTGCTGACATACTTGGCTGAGATGCCACCAGTTGTTTGTTTCCTCTGTGCTGTCAGCTGCCATGATGCCCTGAGCTCAGGCAACTGGAGGAGATCTGCAGTCACGGAGGGACATCCAAATCCCACTCGGAAAGCTCTGGAGTTGTGAGGAAACTGTTCTACCAGCTAATGAACCTTATAGCTTCCCACACACTGTTGTAAGCCTTCATTAATGGATCAATTTGTGCAGAAACCTCCAGCACAGAGCATCTAAATTAGTGCTTGTGATAAGTTAAAATATTCCAGAAGCAGTCAGCTGGAATTAAGGAAATCTGCCTCACGAAAGACCTTAATGAATGTGACACCAATTGCTAGTGGCTCTGAATGACATCAGAAGAGACCCTGAGCTAAAGGGAACGACATTTCACACTGTTTGTTTTGGTGAATCCATTCATCAAGTTCAGACACACTCTGTCAGGTTCAATTCATTCCTCGGATGAGGACGGATCAGTGGAATCTTTCACTGGGAATTTTCACCCAAGTCAGTAAAGTATGAGAAATCTCGCGGGAGGGGTGTTTCCCAACTTCTGAGAGTTCAAACTGCATCATAGCGACTGACGTTCCTCCATCTGGGAGGTGGGTAACAGTCTGCACACAAAACTCTGCAGAATCTCAAAAGGCCAGGTCCACTGAAGGGTCGGGACGAAGGATCTCAACCCGAAATGTCTACAGTCCATTTCACCCCACAAATGCTGCAAGACCCACTGAGTTCCTTCAGCGTTTGGTGCATTGCTCGAATTCCCAGCATCTGAAGGCTCTTGTGCCTCTCCCTTTAAGCTGCCCTCCTGGCTTTGGAATCAACACCTAGACTCTGCAGCTGACGTGCCCATTCCTGGGGAGTCCATCAATTCCTCTCGTAACTGGAGAATGAGAAGATTTATTCCCACATTAGGGGTATGTCAGCATTGAGGCAAAGCAAGTGTGCCAGGAAGCAATGGATCGGAACTAGAGTAACAGAATGGAAATGTTTCCACTGTAACAGTTGAGGAATCAGACACAAGAGATTATGAAGATGCAGGAAAATTTGCTGAACACACACAAAGCACTGAAAAAAATCAGCAAGTCAGGCAGCATTTCTGGAGGGAAACAAAAAAGTCAACCTTTTAGGCTGAGACCCTTCATCAGAACTGCAAAGGAATGAAGGTTGAGGGAAAATAAATCAGCCACGATGGAATGATGCAGTAGACTCGATGGGCTGAATGGCCTAATTCTGCTCCTAGGGTCTTGTGGCTGCACATTGAACTAACCAGCAATAACTACAGTGTATGGGAATCATTGCTGTTGGCAAAAAAGTTATGACAAATTCTGCCATCATCTCTCATTGCCTGCTCCTGGCTCAATTTCGCTAACGCGATATTTAGTGGCACTAAACACTGTTCTTTCCCTGTTCAGGAGACAGATCAGGGAAGTGGTACGAGGCCAGATGATGCGGGAATTGACAAAAATGTCACTGTGGATTGGCTGCATTGAATTTGCTCTCATCACCTCCAATGTCCTGAACACTGCAAAATGCTAAACAGGAGACTGGGTTCCAAGCAAGACCCTAGTGGTGTGAAGGGACAAATCTGCTACTGATTCACGGAGCACAGACGTGAGCCACTTGTAAACAGTTTCTTCTTAATTCATTTGATTTATTCATGGAATAGGCATGTGGTGGAGAGTATCCTGACTGGTTGCCTCACAGCCCGATATGGAAATACCAAAACCCAAGGACAGAAATTCCTACAAAAGGCAGTGGATGTGGCCCAGTCCAGCTCTGGAAAAGATCTCCCAACCATTGAGCAAAACTACTGTACAAGGTGCACTGACGCACGAAAGTAGCATCTATAAGCAGGGATCCCCAGCTCTCTTCTGTCTGCTGCTATCAGGAAGGAGGTATGGGGGCCTTAGGTCCTACACCACCAGGTTCAGACATAGTCATTACCCTTCAACCATGAGGCTCCTGAACCAACATGGACAACCTCACTCACCTCACCTCTGAACTGGATGGACTCACTTTCAAGGACACTTCGAATCCCGTTCTCAGCATTATTTATTTATTTATTATTGGGGGGCGGGGGGGACTTTTTTTTGCATTTGCACAGTTCGTCATCTTTTGCACATTAGTTGTTTGTGTGTGTAGTCTTTCACTGATTCTGTTGGGTTTTTTTGGTTTTACAGTAAATGTCTACAAGAAAATGAATCTCAGGGTAGTATATGGTGATACATACACACTTCGGTAATAAGTACACTTTGAACTCCTTGAAAAGATTTATGGTAGTCCAGAGATTGTTAACAGATTAGAGTTCACTAGTTCAACAATTTAAGCTGCCGTAATGTGTGAGTTCTGGTTACCACACTACAGGAAGGACGTGGTTGAAGTGGAGAGGAAGCCGAGGAAACTCATTAGGATGTTGTCTGTGGTGAATGAGGAGAAACTGGATATGCACAGGTTCAGACTGAGAGTCAGATTTATTTATCACAAGTACTTGATCATTTGCGTTAGCAACCGACACAACCTGGGGGCAGCGTGCAGGTGATGCCACATATTCCTGCACCAGCGCAGCGGACTCACAACGCTGAACAGAACTGAACACAACGAGCAACAGGACAGCAGCAAAACAAGTTTAATTCCTCTCTCCTGCCCTCCCTCCCTTCCACCCACTCGCACACTTGGACAGTCCTCCATCTCCAGGCAGACCTCCAGTCTCCAAACCTCAGCCACTGGGCTTTGACTTCGGGCTTCAAATCGACCTTTAGCCTCCGACCTTCAGAATCAAGCCCTGGACTAGCTGATGATGAAATCCCAAACTCCAGGCTGGAACACCAGACACATCAACTGACTGGCCCTTGTGCCTTCTGCTTGCACAGCCCTCTGATCTGAGAAAGTCTGACTTCCGCCAGTGTCCTTCTCCACCAACCCACATCACTGGCCTTTGAACCCTGTCCTCACTGCTGGCCTTCAAGCGTGGAGCAGAGGCCTGGATTGCAGACTGCCTTCGTCACCTGTCTACATCACTGGTCTTTGAACGTAGGGCTCAGAACAAAGTGGAGGGATGTTAATTTCTCCACATCCCTGTCCCTATACCCTAATCTGACCACTAACTCCACCCTCCCTGTCCCTAAACCCTAATCTGACCACTAACTCCACCCTCCCTGTCCCTAAACCCTAATCTGACCACTAACTCCACCCTCCCTGTCTCTAAACCCTAATCTGACCACTAACTCCACCCTCCCTGTCCCTATAACCTAATCTGACCAACTCCACCCTCCCTGTCCCTAAACCCTAATCTGATCACTAACTCCACCCTCCCTATCTGTAAACCCTAATCTGACCACTAACTCCACCCTCCCTGTCCCTATAACCTAATCTGACCACTAACTCCACCCTCCCTATCTGTAAACCCTAATCTGACTACTAACTACCCCACATCCCTGTCCCTAAACCCTAATATGACCACTAACTCCAGCCACCCTGTCCCTAAACCCTAATCTGACCACTAACTCCACCCTCCCTGTCCCTAAACCCTAATCTGACCACTAACTCCAGCCACCCGTCCCTAAACCCTAATCTGACCACTAACTCCAGTCACCCTGTCCCTAAACCCTAATCTGACCACTAACTACCCCACATCCCTGTCCCTAAACCCTAATCTGACCACTAACTCCACCCTTCCTGTCCGTAAACCCTAATCTGACTACTAACTACCCCACATCCCCGTCCCTAAACCCTAATCTGACCACTAACTCCACCTTCCCTGTCCCTATAACCTAATCTGACCACTAACTCCACCCTCCCTGTCCGTAAACCCTAGTCTGACCATTAACTCCAGCCTCCCTGTCCTTAAACCCTAATCTGACTACTAACTACCCCACATCCCTGTCCCTAAACCCTAATCTGACCACTAACTCCAGCCACCCTGTCCCTAAACCCTAATCTGACCACTAACTACCCCACATCCCTGTCCCTAAACCCTAATCTGATCACTAACTCCAGCCACCCTGTACCTAAACATTAATCTCACCACTAAATCCCCTACATCACTGTTCCTAATCCCTAACCTGTCCATTAATGCATCCCTACAAATGTTAACAAAATAACTATGAGCCACAATCTTGAATGAGACTGAAGCTTGGCACCATAATATCACTCTTCCATATCCAGTCTGTTTCCTTTGTCGCAGAGAGGATTGAGAGTGGGGGCACCTGTGAGAGGTGCACAAAGTTATTTCTTCAGTGGTTTGATCAGGGCACGACTGTACAAGCGCGTGGACGTGAGCCAGTGAGAACAGCGAGAAGAGTTTAAGAAGAAGACAGCTTTACAGAGCAGCATCGAAGGAGCAGGTGTTGGAGTAGAGAGAGACAGGGTAGGAAGGCTTTGGCTCAACGGGTAGGCGAGGTACATTGCCTGTGTAGAATACAGACAGGAAACATGTGTGTGAGGCTGGTGTTCTGTGCTCGGTGTCAGATGTGGGAAGTCCTGGAGACTCCCAGCCCCCCGGACGGCCACATCTGCACCAGGTGCGTCGAACTGCAGCTCCTTAGGGACCATGTTAGGGAACTGGAGATGCAGCTCGATGACCTTCGTCTAGTCAGGGAAAGTGAGGAGGTGATAGAGAGGAGATATAGGCAGGTGTTCACACCGGGGCCTTGGGAGACATATAGGTGGGTAACAGTCAGGAGAGGGAAGGGCAGGAGTCAGATACTAGAGAGTACCCCAGTGGCTGTCCCCTTAACAATAAGTACTCCCATTGGAATAATGTTGGCGGAGAAGGTCTACCTGGGGGAAGCAACAGTGGTTGCGCCTCTGGCACAGAGTCTGGCCCTGTAGCTCAGAAAGGTAGGGAAAGGAAGAGGATGGCAGCAGTGATAGGGGGCTCTATAGGTGGGGGGGGGGGGTCAGACAGGTGATTCTGTGGATGCAGGAAATAAACTCAGATGGTAGTTCGTCTCCCAGGTACCAGGGTCTGGGATGTTTCTGATTGCGTCTATGATATCCTGAAGTGGGAAGGAGAACAGCCAGAGGTCGTGGTACATATTGACGCCAATGACGTAGGTAGGAAAAGGGAGGAGGTCCTGTAAACAGACTACAGGGAGTTAGGAAGGAAGTTGAGAAGCAGGACCACAAAGGTAGTAATCTCAGGATTATTGCCTGTGCCACGTGACAGTGAGTATAGGAATAGAATGAGGTGGAGGATAAATGCGTGGCTGAGGGATTGGAGCAGGGGGCAGGAATTCCGATTTCTGGATCATTGAGACCTCTTCTGGGGCAGGTGTGACCTGTACAAAAAGGACGGGTTGCACTTAAATCTCAGGGGGACCAATATCCTGGCGGGGAGGTTTGCTAAGGCTAAAGGGGAGAGTTTAAACTAGAATTGCTGGGGGGTGGGAACCGAACTGAAGAGACGGAGGAAGAGGAGGTTGGCTCACAAATAGAGAAAGCTTGGAGACAGTGCAAGAGGGAGGATAGGCAGGTGATAGAGAAGGGATGTGCTCAGACCGATGGTTTGAGATGTTTCTATTTTAATGCAAGGAGTATTGTGAACAAAGCAGATGAGCTTAGAGCGTGGATCAGTACTTGGAGCTATGATATTGTGGCCATTACAGAGATCTGGATGGCTCAGGGGCAGGAATGTTTACTTTGAGTGCCAGGCTTTAGATATTTCAGAAAGGATGGGGAGGGAGGCAAAAGAGGTGGGGGTGTTGCTATGGGTAACCCTTGGTAATTACTAAGGTAAGGACATGTTCGGCACAGCTTTGTGGGCCAAAGGTGCTGTGGGTTTTCTATGTTTCTAAAATTAAGAGGGTCGTCAATAGGTTGGGTGGTGAGAAACTTTTCCCCATGCTAGGGATATCCAGAACCACAAGACACAGGTTTAAGGTAAAGAGCAAGTGAGTTTGACGGGATCTGAGCATGGTTATAATCTGAACTCAGCATGGTAGGGAGAGTTTTTCTTCCTTCTCCCGTCTGCGTGAGATGTGGGACATTTGAGAGACTTTGAACTTTTTACTGTGCTCACGGACTTCTTCATCAAGTTATGGTATTGTTGCACTGTTGTAACTATACGTTATAATTATGTGGTTTTGTTAGTTTTTTCAGTCTTGGTCTGTCCTGTGTTTTGTGATATCACACCGGAGGAAATATTGTATCATTTCTTAATGCATGCATTACTAAATGACAATAAAAGAGGACTGCGTGTCCTCATAATCTAAAAAAAATGTGCTTTCTGATAAAGTGGAGGGTGCAGCATTCGTACAAGATATTGATTTATTTAAATAAAGTTATATGGGCAAGCCTTTTGGCTCACCAAGGCATAAATGATTACAGACCAAATGCTAGTAAATGGGATTAGTACAAATGGCTATTTAATGGTCAGCATGGACATACAGGGCCGAATGGCCTGTTTCTGTGCCGTGCAACTCTGTTGAGGAATAGAACTGTCTGAGCATAAGAACACACCTCTTGACTTTGTACAATAGGAAACGTAACTGAACACAAGAGATTCTCTAGATGCCAGAAATCCAAAGCAACACAAACAAAATGCTGGAATTCAGCAGGTCAGGCAACATCTGTGGAAATGAATAAACTGTTGTTGATGAAGAGTTTTGGGCTGATTCATCAGAACCTCAAACGTTGCCTAAGGTTGCGGATATATTCCATGTCGATCTTGTTGGACTGCATGGCAGGGGTTAAAATGATAGCATTCTAAAAGGTTAAGATCCACCTGAAAAGGAATTATTCCCAAAGCAAGCAAACCAAAGTTATCAGCGTTCTTTCCTCCTACCACAAAGTAGACAGAGGTTTGTGAAGTCGAAGTGTAGCTTTGCAGGGGGTACATACATTTAAATATAGCTGTCAGGAAATGTGGAGGAGGCTTGATGGAAATGCAGAGCAGCAGAGATTATTTAGCACAGAGTGATAACTTTAATAATAAATTGCAAAATAACAGGCCACAAAACAAGAGAGAACAGATACTCATCATGAAAAGGCATCAAGAAGGCGAGGAGCAACTCATTGTTGCTAGCTGGTTTATATGAGTGAACACGGACTGTGGACATGAGCTGGGTTTAAATAAGCTGCAGGTGATGAGTTAGAAACAAGTGGCAGGTGATTCCTGTTATCTGGGTGGAGTCTGGGAGACGCCTGCCTGTGCAGGTCTGACAGGACCCTCTCCGCACTCCCCCCGATGGCTGGCACCTGAGCCCAGGTCAATCCAGATGGGTCCAATGGAACTCCTCGATGACTGATGGATCCAGGATAAAGTTGGGCCATACCCTTCACTGTCGGCCAGGGTCTGCACATGCCATTCACAACGATGTGAATCCATCTGAACCATATACCCTGGAGCACCTTCCGCCAGTTTTGATTACAGAGGTACAGGGCCAGGTGGGTTGGGTGGACAACAGGCTTGATGTAGGACACATGTTATCCCGAGGGATGAGGGCAGCTGGAAATGGTAACGGGGCTGATGCAAAGGGTGATCTTGAAGGGAGCAAAGAACCAGGGTGACAGCTTGCAGGAATCAGCGCACAGAGGAAGATATTGGGAGGACAGCCAGATACCATCTCTAGGCTGGAGTAGTCTGGCCTGGAGGAAGTAGGTGCGGCTGGCCTCTAGGATAGTTCTCCAAGCCTTCTTCCAAGCATTCTGGCATCACTGAACTGGGGACCTGGCAAACAGGACCTCCACTATTGGATCCTCTGTGGAAAACAACGGGGTTTGGTAACCATGATGCACTTCAAGAGGTGTCATACCTGTGGCAGAGGAGGTGTGTAGACTGTGGGACTGCTGGGCCCAGAGCAGATCCTTCTTCCATGTGGAAGGGTTAGAGATGGAGAAGCATTGCAGAACCTTCTCCAATTGCTGACTGGAACTTTTGGATTGACCGATGGTCTGCAGGCAACCACTGAGGCGGAGAGGAGGGAGCAGAAGGCTCGCCAGAAGCAGGAACGAGTTGTGGGCCCCAGTCCAATGCAATGACCTGAGGGAAACCATGGAGGCGACCTACATGCTGGACAACCAGGTCTGCCGTCACAGTAGCTGACAGAAGTTTGGGCCGCCTTGGCGAATCAGTCCAGCACTATCATGTTCACCATGGCACCATCAAAAGGTAGCAAACCTTAGTGAAGTCCATGGCGATGTGAGACAACAGGTGTCAAGGGACAGAGGTTGGGTGGTAGAACAACCAGACGTCATGGGCTAAGGGTGTAAGGTGAAAGGTTTAAGAGGAACATGAGGGAAAATTCCTTCACTCAGAGGGTTGTGAGAGTGTGGAATGAGCTGCCAGCACAACTGGTCCATGCGAGCTTGATTTCAACATTTAAGAGAAGTTTGGGTTGGTACATGGATGGCAGGGATAGGGAGGGCTATGGTCCCAGTGCAGGTCGATGGGAGTAGGCAGTTTAAATAGTTTCAGAATGGACTAGATGGGCCAAATGGCCTGTTTCTGTGCTGACTCCATGACTCTATATGAGGTACTGGTGGTCAGTCCAGATCAGGATGGACTCGATATTTCCCATCAGCCAATGTCTTCGTTGCTCCAATGCGTATTTAATGGAGAGTAGCTCCCCATGTCCTACTCCATAACGGTGCTGTATAGAGTTGAACTTGAGCGAGAAGAAGGCACAAGGATGTGTCTTCCCACCCAGTGCTCACTGGGAGAGGAAAGCCCCAGCACCCATGTCAGATATGTTCACCTCTTCCACAAATGGTGTGGGAGGGTATGGATGGTGGAGAAAGGGAGCAGTGGTGATGCATCTCTTGAGCTCTTTGGAGGTGTAGTCCACTGTAGCAGACCAGGTTATCCATAAGTTAGGAGCTTTAGTGAGAGAGGTGAATTGAGCAACAATTTGGCTGTAGTTTTTGATGAAATGGTGGTAGAAATTGGAGAAGGCCAAGAACGTGCTGTAGGTGCTTGAGGGAGCATGTTGGGACCATTCAATGGCCATGTGCACTTTCTCTGGGTTCATACTCATGCCTTGAGCTGAAAGGACGTAACCCAGGAAGGAAATAACTGGAGTGTGGAACTGGCATTCCTATAACCTGAAGTACAGCTGGATTTCAAGCAGACACTGAAGATCTGAATGTACGCAACAGATGTGGTCTTCAGGGTCCCCGGAGAAGATAAAGATGTCATTGAGGTAGACGAACACATACCTGTGTAGCACGTCTTGGAGGATCTCATTGATAAATGCTTGGGAAATGGCTGGAAAGGCATCACCAAGTATTCGTAGTGGCCAGAGGGTGATATAAACACTGTCTTTCACTCATGCTCCTGGCAGATGCGGATCAAGTTTCAAAGTTTCAAAGTACATTTAATATCAGAGAATGTAACAATTATACAACCTTGAGATTTGTTTGCTTATGGGGAGTCACAAAGCAAGGAACCTGAATGACGCCAATTAAACAATAAGACCAACCCTCCAGTGCCCACGGAGGAAGAGAGAAAAAATACAGAACAAATCATAAAAACAACAGAAGCAAGCACAACTACAGCATCCCAAACCAAATTGAGTCTGTAGATCCAGATCCCCACAGCAGCCCAAAGCCTCGGTATGTACTCACTCTGTAGTTCCCCAAACAGCCCTTCCAGCTGCGGTAACATTTCACCTGCAAATCTATTGTGTCCGGTACTCCTGATGCAGCCTCCTCTACATTGGTGAGAGCCGTCATAAATTCGTCCAACTCTTCAGCTCCATCCGCCAATAGTGGAAATTCCTGGTGACCAGGCATTTTAATTCTGATTCCCATTCCCGTGCTGACATGTCAGTCCGTTGCCTCCTCCTTGGCCAAGATGAGGCCACCCTCAGGGTGGAGGAGCAGCACCTTGTATTCCATCAGGGCAGCCTCCAACCTGATGACACGAATATCGATTTCTCCTTCCAGTAAAAATATTTCCCTCCCCCTTGCCTCTTCATCTATTCCCCACTCTGGTCTCTCATCTCTTCTCACTTACTTATCACCTCCCCCTGGGTCTCTTCCTCCTATTGTCCACTCTCCTCTCCTATCAGATTCCTTCTTCTCTACCCCTTGACCTTCTTACCACCTGGCCTCACCTGTCACCTTTCAACTAGCCTCCTTCCCCTCCCCCCCACCTTTTAAGTCTGGTGACTTTCCCCTTTCTTCTCAGACCTGAAGAAGGATCTTGTCTCAAAACATTAGCTGTTTATTCATTTCCATAGATGCAGTCTGGCCTGCTGAGTTCCTCCAGCATTTTGTGTGTATTGTTTTGGATGCAGTTTGGTGAAGATCTGAACCCTGTGGAGTGTTTCAAATGAGGTATCCATCAGGGGCAAATGGTAGCAGTTCTTGATGGTGATTACGTTGAGTCACTGATAGTCAATGCAGGGGCGAAGACCCTCATCTTTCTTCTTGATTGTAGACTGTGATGGTTGAATCGAGTCATGCTGTAGTGCTTTGGCGATGTAGTCATTCATGGCTTGGGCCTCAGGAGGGCAGATGCAGAACAGACAATGTCAGGACGGGTGGTGCTCAGGAGGAGGTCGATCCCGCAGTCGTGTGGTCTCCGAGGCAGCAGGATGCCGACTTCCCTTTTGATTGAAGGTGGTGGCTAAGTCACGGTATTCCTGAGGGTGTTTGGTGAGGTCAGGAGCTTCCTCCATCTCCGCGGATTTACGGGGTCAGGTAGCAGGGACGTGGTCCAGGTGGGTCGTTAACTCGGCTGTGAACCAGATGACCAGGCAAAGTGAGGGCTGAGAGTGGAGAGCCAGGGATAACCCAAGATGAGAGGAGAGTTGGGTGGGTTTTTAAGGAGGAATTACACGGACTCGCAGTGCTCTCGGATGTTCATGTGCACAGGTCGTGTGCGCACTCTGACCATCCCAGATACCAAGGGATGTCTTTCAATGGTGGTAATACAGAAGGGGTGAGAGAGAGGCTCAGTGGAGAGTCCAAGCTGCACGCACAGAGTCTGGTCTAGAAAGTTGCCTGCTGTGCCAGAATCCACCAGAGCCTCCTGCGCGCATCAAGTCATCAGGGTGTGCAGGACGTCAGAGAGACTGAGTTTGCCTCAGTCCATAGAATATAGAGAACTATGTGTAAGAACCAATGGAACAAGAACTTGCTTCATTGGGTTGGGGATCTGTTGAAGTGGTCGGACCCCAGAATCCAGTGCTCCAAGGGAGGAGGTTGACTGGCACAGGGTTACTGTCAGGAAACGTAGAGGAGGTTTGAATCAAAAGCAGAGCAGTGGAGGTGATTTAGCACTAAACAATATATTTCTAATAAACGGCAAAATAACAAGACACAAAGGGGTACAAAACAAAAGAGAACAGATAGTTATCATGACATGACAAGACAACAAGGTAACTGAAAGCTAGGAGCAACTAATTGAGGCTGGCTGGTTCAATGAATGAACAAAGGACTGTGGATGAGAGCTGGGTTTAACTAGGTTGCCGGTGATAAGACCATAAGACTATAAGTCATAGGAGCAGAATTGGGCCATTTGGCCCATCGAGTCTGCTCTGCCATTTCATCATCGCTGATCCACTTTCCCTTTCAGCCCCAATCTCCTGCCTTCTCCCTTCAAGCCCTGACCAATCAAGAATCTACCAACCTCTGCTTTAAATATATGTAAAGGTGGCTTCCACAGCTGCCTGTGGCAACGTATTCCACAGATTCTCCACTCTCTGTCTAAAGAAATTCTTCCTCATCCCTGTTCTAAAGGAATGCCCCTTTATTCTGAGACTGTGTCCTCTGGTCCTAGACTCTACCACCAAAGGAAATATCCCCTCTGCATCCATTCTTTCGAGGCCTTTCAACATTTGATAGGTTTCAGTGAGGCCACTCCCCATTCTGCTGAATTCTAGTTAGAATCAAGTGACAGGTGACCACTGTTTGGTAGGTGGAGTCTGGGAGGTGTCCACCTGTGCAGACATGACAATAGCAGCAAGGCCTCTCCAGTTTGCCCCCCCCCAACCCATCTTCCATATGATCTGCTGTAACCTCATTCCCACCTCCCCTGGTAACCTTTCACTCCCCACCCATTACTTTTCAGACACCACCCTAACGCTAGCTTAAAAGTATTCAATGGCTCTGCTCATACCCGCCTTTGAGGAGAGAATTTCGAGAGATACGTTGATCTCTGAAAGCGAAAAAAAAATCACCTCTTCTCCACCTTGAATGGGAAAAGTCTTATTTAAACTGTAACCCCTAGTTCTAGAGTCTCCCACAAGAGGAAACCTCTCCACAGCTACCCTGTCAAAACTTCACAGGATCTTGTATGCTTCAGATTTCAAGCTCAGATTGAAGATAAAATTTCTCAGTCGCACGTACATCGAAAGATAATGCAGCGTTTACATAACAACCAACGGTCCAAGGGTGTGCTGGTGCAGCCTTCGAGTGACGCCATGTTTCCACACCAACATAGTATCGCTACAATGTTCAGCAGAACAAAATGCAGCCGGCATTAAACAAGGCAGATAGCTCAACAGCAAAACAATCTCTTCCTGCTCCTGCACATCACCAAGTCAGGACACCCCAAACATGGGACCTGCTGGCCTCAGGCCTCCAACCCCAGGATAGGTCGGTGTTGGGACCACCGCTTTTTATGATGTATGTCAATGATTTGGACTACAGTATTAATGGATTTGTGACTAAATTTGCCGATGATACCAAGATAGGTGGAGGAACGGGTAGTGCTGAGGAAACAGAGAGCCTGCAGAGAGACTTGGTTAGGGGAATGGGCAAAGAAGTGGCAAGTGAAATACAATGTTGGAAAGTGTATGGTCATGCACTTTGGTGGAAGAAATAAACGGGCAAACTATTATTTAGATGGGGGAGAATTCAAAATGCAGAGATGCAAAGGGACTTGGGAGTCCTTGTGCAAGATACCCTAAAGGTTAACCTCCAGGTCAAGTCGTTGGTGAAGAAGGTGAATGCAATGTTGGCGTACATTTCTAGAGGTATAGAATTTAAGAACATGGATGCGATGTTGAGGCTCTATGAGGCATTTGTGAGACCACGCTTGGAGTATTGTGTGCAGTTTTGGGATCCTTATTTTAGAAACAATATACTGACATTGGAGACGGTTCAGAGAAGATTCACGAGAATGCTTCCAGGAATGAGAGGGTTACCGTATGAGGAACGTCTGGCAGCTCTTGGGCTGTATTCCCTGGAGTTCAGGAGAATCTCATAGAAACACTCCGAATGTTAAAAGGCCCAAACAGATTAGATATGGCAAAGTTATTTCCCATGGTAGGGGATTCTAGGACAAGAGGACACGACTTTAGAATTCAAGGGCGTCTTTTTAGAACTGAGATGCAGTGAAATTACTTTAGTCAGAGGGTGGTAAATCTGTGGAATTTGTTGCCACGAGCGGCTGTGGAGGCAAAGTCATTGGGTGTATTTAAGGCAGACATAGATAGGTTCTTGATTAGTCAGGGCATCAAAGGGTATGGGGTGAAGGCAGGGGAGTGGGGATGACTGGAAGAATTGGATCAGCCCATGATTGAATGGCGGAGCAGACTCGATGGACCAAATGGCTTACTCCTGCTCCTATATCTTATGGTCTTATAAAACAAATAGCAGTATATACAAAATATCTACGAGTAAGAGCAATTCAGAATTCTAACATTCTGTCCAAATTTCAGATATCAAATGAAAACCAAATTCCTTTTTATTTAGAATCAGTGAGATTCATTAGAATACCCTTTGTTACTCCAGTTTCTCTAACTAATTAGATCTAGGGTTATTCTCTATCTAAAGCTTTACAGAATGGACTAACCTTTTACTTTTTATTTATCCCTAGTTAACTAAAAAACTAATTGAATTCCTATTCCTAAGTATTATGGTTAACTCCAGTTTCAGTCTCAGGTCAGTATGTCTACAAATTCAAACGTAACATAAAAATATATATACTATATATACACAGCTTAACTCCTTTCACGACAAATTTTCCAACATCCCAACTTATAAACAAAGTAAATCTCATTCAGTAACTTATCAAATTTCTTGCAAAATAATTAGTTCTTCCAAAAAAATCGAATTCGGATCCTTCGAATGAGAAATAAACTTGTACATCCAACCATACTAAATCCTCTACATCTTGAAACGTTTTGTTCCTGCGCTGGTTCTTCGATCTTGGGTGACTCACTATCTTGCTTCTTGGTTCATTGGATGAAATAGTGAATCGTCCATGGAGAGTTGATTCACAATACATACACAAAAAAACCTGACCAAATCCCTTGGTATGATTTAACAGAACTAATTCCCGGTTACATGGTAGAGATCTTGGACACTACTCTCTGCCAATATTGTCTCACTATAGCAGGTGCTCGTGGTAGCCACAGCTTTAATAAATCTTTTATCGATATCACCTCTCCTCCAAGGGTTTCACCCTGAGGATTTCCAGTAAGTAGGGTAAAGATACTAACTACTAATTCCACTTCTAACAATTTTTATCTTTAGTTAGTTTATAGTTTACTGCGTTTTCTGTTGCTTGTCCACACCCGTGCCAGCCACGCCTTGTTCTTGCACGGCTATTTTTTTCAAGATTTTTTTTTTAAAAAATCAGTAAACTTCGTTTCTATCCTTCCACAGGTGGAGTTTTCTAACATCACATCTTTGGGTTTAATTACTTGGGTTACATATGAACCTATATTCTCAGATCCCTTGTTTTACTGCACATCTAATGTAAGTTAATGCAGGCCTGTTACCCTTGTCTGGTGGAGGGACAGGTGACATGGGAGCTCTGTAGCCTTGGTTGTAGTGAGAACCAGGCCTCAAGCCTCGGGCTTGCCTGCTGCTGCACACTAGGTGAGAGACGCGGAAGTACTTGCAGGGTGGTGTCCGACTTCGGCTGGGGCCTGATCTCTCCCATCAGTGCTGCCCTCAACTGTTTGAACGGTGGAATGCAGGCTGGATCATGTGTGTCTTTATACTGCCGGGAGACTGTACCACCGATTGCCAGACATTTTCACTCAGGGTGTTGGGCTATATCTAGTTTTTTTTCCTGAGTGAGTATGCCTCTTTGTTCACTATTTTGAATTGTGTTACTTGCTATTTTTGAACGTTTGCTTGCTATTTTGAATATTTTACACCTTGGTCCCAGAAGAATGCTGTCTTGTTCAGCGGTATGCATGTATGGTTGGAATGATAATTAAACTTGACTTGATTTGATTTGATTTGATCTCAGTGTCCTTGCTTTTGTTGTGTAAGCACTACCCTGATTTGACCTGCTAAAGTGTAACACCTCACACTTGTATGCGTTAAATTCCATCTGCCATTTTTCAGACCATTTCCCAGCTGGTCCAGATCACATTACAAACTTTGATAGTCTCCCTCAATGTCCATTACGTCCCCAGTCCTGACATCATCTTCAAACATGTTGATCCTGTTTCCCACATTATCATCCAATCATTAATATAGATGACAAACAACAGACACAGCGCTGCCTCGGGGTTATAGAAAAGAATAGCACTTTGTCATCCCTATCGTTAAAACGTCAGGATCTAAATGAATACAGTTTGATTAAATGTGAGACAGGACACTTTCTCCCAACTACCATACATTCCTCCCTCAACGGATGATCCTGTTCTTTTCCATGTTGAAGTGTACATGGACAACCAGGAAAGAAACCCAGCAAGGTGTAAGGGTACAGAATGGACTCTAAGGGCGGGATGGGTGATTTTGAAGTCAGAAGATGGGACTTTATTTCCACAAGAACATGTATTTTTCCCTCTTTCTCCTTTTCCATTCCCCATTCTGGCACTATACTACACTCACACTTTCTTTTCTCCTTACCTGCCCATCGCCTCACTCTTTATAACAGTATAAATCTTCTGTGTACTTCCCTTCCAGTTTGACATTTAATCCAGGCTCCGTTTCTCCTTGCCTGTCGTACTCTGACATTATACTTCCTACTTTATACTTTATTGTCGCCAAACAATTGATACTAGAACGTACAATCATCACAGCGATATTTGATTCTGCGCTTCCTGCTCCCTGGATTACAAATATTAAATATTAAAAATAGTAAAATTAGTAAATATTAAAAATTTAAATTATAAATCATAAATAGAAAATAGAAAAATGGAAAGTAAGATAGTGCAAATTATGAATTTCAAAGCATTTTTCACTCGAGCTGATTGATTGTGAATTTCTCAATCAAAAATGTTTATGTTGTATCATAGACACAAGAGGTTCTAGAGGTGCTGGAAATCTTGAGCGACACACACAAAATGCTGGAGGAACGGTGAAGGGTCTCAGCCCGAAATTTTGCCTGTCATTTCCCACTTTAGAATTGACCTGACTTGCTGAGCTCCTCCTGCAGTTTGATGTGTCCAATCAGTTGCACATTGATATAGCCCCACCTGCTGGCAAGGAAGTGAATTTGAATCAGAATCTGAGCAACACACACAAAATGCTGGAGGAACTCAGCAGGCCAGGCAGCGTCTATGGAAAAGGGTACAGTCGACGTTTCAGGCCAAAACCCTTCAGCGGGACTGAAAAGAATAAAGAGTCAACATTTCTGGCCGAGACTCTTCATCAGGACTGGTCTCAGCCCAAAATGTAGATTGTTTATTCATTTCCATGACCTGCTGAGTTCCTCTAGCATTTTGTCCGTGTTGCTCTGGATTTCCAGCACCAGCAGAATCTCTTGTGTTCTTAATTCAGATAAATGGACGATCCAGTTCCAGGTGTGAAATAAACCCTATTTGAAATTAGAGGTGGATGTTGCCTTAAGAGGAAGCAGACTTTGTCAAGGTTTAGCCAATCAGCAGATCTGATTTACAATCATCGATGCTACAGCAGTTTCACTGGGCATCTCTCTCCTAGATGTCCGTGGGAGAATGCTGCCGACTGGCACTTTCTCGGCTGCAGGAGTACGTGCTGAGGGACGCATTGAAAGTTGGTGCAGCCACCGCAAGGGCCCGGTGGGGAAGGACCACGGTTTAGGGTTCTTCTCCCACGGGAGTGGGAGGGGTCGGGTGGCGGGGAGTATACCCCTCAACAATGGTGTGGTAAGGTGAACAACTGAGGTGCCACGTGGGTGGCCATAAGTATGATATGTACAGACCATAATGGAAACTTACGTAAAGGATGGGAAGTTATTGAATGATTTAGTGTATATAATTTTATTTTTGAATAAAGAATATTTTGAAATAAAAAAAATCTCTCTCCTCAGGCAAGATACATCCAACAGTGGAACCAGACTACTGGTGGTCCAACTTCCAAATGGCCTGGTGCTGATGTGTCCAGGGAAGAGATTTCTTTGAACATACGTTCTCCCTTCTCTCCTTCAGTCCAGTGCATTCAGCCACACTGCTCTCTACTGAGAGTTAAACAGGGTTTCCTGCGGCTTTCCTCGGACTATTGCTCACCGAGGTGAAAATCCACCCATTGCAACAGGGCTCGGCCGTCACTCATTACGGTGGCGTAGTGGCTAGCGCGATTGCTTCATGGTGCCAGCGAGCGTGGATCGGTTTTGATTCCCGCTGATATCAGCAACGAGTTTGCAAGTTCTCCCTATGACAGTGTGTGTTTCCCTCAGGCACTGCAATTTCATAGATGTGTGGTTAGGGTTAGGGGTTTGTGGGTATACTATGTTGGTGTGGAAGTGTGGTGACACTTGTGGGCTGTTTCCAGCACAAATCGTGCTAATCTGATTTGACGCAAACAACGCATTTCACTGTATGTTTCAGTGTACGCGGGACAAATAAACCTAACCCAGTTTAAGACTTCAGGTTTACGGTGGTGCTAATATAGCACAGCGATGACTTGTTGGTAGCAAACAAAACAAAGAAATCTATAAATTGAAGTATTAATCACACTTTCTCTCAGATCTGATCAATGCAATCAACTTCCCTTTCAGAGGTGAACTTTTGGACCGCCTGTATGGCCCGGTATTTTAGCACTGTGAATTGAAGGTGCAGGGTAGGAGCTGAATTGAGGCAGAGGGGTCCTGGCCCAAGTGCGGGGAATGCTTGGCCGTTGCTGGAACAGACTCAGAGGTGATACAATGCAGAAGAACAGAGGCGAGGCAGAGGTGAGGGTGGGGGGTCCTCGGCTCAGGTCTGAGAGTGAGGAATGACCTGAGGCTTGGCTGATTTAACCTCTGGGCCAGATTGAAAAGGTCAAGGTGCCGGGACCGGAGACGAGGGATGGCCTGGCCTTCAGCTCACTGCTCCCTGAGGTTTACTGAACTGAGGCCATGGCCTGCAACTAACAGGATCCTGTATCGACTCCAGTGATGGCAGGTTTAGTGGCTGTGAACTCACTTTCATCAACTTCACTTCTGAATGTCATTTGCTTCCTTTTATCGCTTGCATAATTTGTTTCTTCCTGCACATTGGATGTGTGACGGTCCTCTTTAATGGGTTCCCCTGTGTTTTTGTTTTGTAACTGCCTGTAAGGAGACCACGAAAGGCTGTACGCATAAAGTATACGTACTTTGATAATAAGTGGACTTTGTAATCTTACCTTAGAGCTGAATTGGGCTAACTGTGAAACTCATGGAAAAGTTAATTGTGTGGAAAGCTTCATTATGGTTCACTTTAAACAGTCCGCGTCCCTTCTCCAATGAAATTACTGTCAAAGCAGCCTTTCAATTAGATGCATTTCAATGGTGAGCTGATGTTGGGTTTGACTGGACCCACTGGAATACTTGCATTGTCTCCTATATACTGAATGCATTGAGAGATCTATACATCTATTTATTTATCTATATTTATACCTATATATGTGTGTGTGTGTGTGTGAGAGTGTGGACTGCATATAAATATATATATATTTTGGGTGGCACAATAGCATAGAGGTTGGCATAACACTTTACAGCGATAGCAATCAACTATCAGTTTTCAATTCCTGCTGTTGTCTGTAAGGAGTTTGTACGTTCTCCCCTTGACCGTGTGGGTTTCCTCCGAGTGCTCTGGGTTCCTCCCACGTACAAAAGATAAACAGATTAGTAATTATAAACATGGGAAAGTCTGCAGATACTGGAAATGCAGAACAACTCACACAAAATGCTGGAGGAACTCAGCAGACCAGGCAGCATCTGTGGAAAAGAATAGGTGGGCGACATTTCAGCCTGAGGCCCCTCTTCAGGACTGAGAAAGGAGGGGGAAGATACCAGAATAAAAAGGTGGGGGGAGAGGAAAGAGGATCACTGGCTGGTGATAGATGAAGCCAAGCGGGTGGGAAAAGTCAAGGGCTGGAGGAGAGAGTGGACCAGAGAAGAAAGTGAAAGGGGAAGGACCCAGAGGGAGGCGGGAGGCAGGTGAAAAGAAGTGAAAGGGCAGAGTGGGGAACAGAGGAAATTGGGAGGGGGTTGAGAAATTTCTTACCAGAAGGAGAATTTGTTTTTCTCGCTTTGCTATTGATACTGCCCTCACCCGCATCTCTTCCATTTCCCAAACATCTGCGTTCACTCCATTTTCCCACCGCCTTAACAGGGATAGAGTTCCTCTTGACTGTGTTCCTACCTTCCCATCAGTCTCCGCATCCAACACATCATCCTCCACAATTCCACCATCTCCAAAGTGATCCTACCACTGAACACTCCGCTTTCCGTAGGGATCGCTTCCTCTGTGAATCTCTTGTCCATTTGTCCCTCCCTACTGATCTCCCTCCCAGCACTCATCCCTGCAGGCAGCCTCAGTGCTACACCTGCCCATTCACCTCCTCCATTCAGGGGTCCAAGCAGCCCTTCCAGGTGAGGAGACACTTCACCTGTGAGTCTGCTGGGGTTGCTATTCTGTCCAGTGCTCCCGATGCAGCCTCCCCTACATTGGTGGGACCCGTCGTAAACTGGGAGACCGCTTCGTCAAGCACCTCCACTCCATCTGCCACGACCTGAGGCCGTCATCAGGGTGGAGGAGCAACACATTATGCTTTGTCTGGGTAGCTTCCAAACTGATGACAGGAATATCAATTCCTTCTTCCTGTAAAAAATCGCGCATCGACACCCCTCTTACCCTGTTCCCCTGTTCCCCACTCTGACCTTCTATCTCTTCTCACTTGACTATCACCTCCCCTGGGTCCCCTCCTCCTTCCCTTTCTCTTGTGGTTATTTCTCCCCTCCTATCAGATTCTTTCTTCTCCAGCCCTTGGCCTTTCCCAATAACCAACTTCACTTCTCTATATCCTTCCAGCTAGCTTCCTTCCCTTCCCCCCACCTCTTTATTCAGGCATCTTCCGCTGTCCTCAGTCCTGAAGATGGGGTCTCGGCGTGAAACCGGCTGTCTATTTATTTCCATAGATACTGCCTGACCTTTGGAGTTCCTCCGGTGTTTTGTGAGTGTCGCTACGGGTTGGTAAGTTGTGGGGAGGCTACGTTGGCGCTGGAAGCCTGGCGAGACTTGAGGGCTGCCCCCAGCACCAATTCACACCCTGTTGGTCGTTGATGCAAACAATGCATTTCACTGTATGTTTCCATGTTTAATATACATGTGAGAAATAAAGCTAAACTTTAACCTTTATCTTTGATAGATCACACACCACCAGGCTACGCAACGGTTTTTACCCTAGAACCAGGCTGGATAACTTCACTCACACCACTCTGAGCTGAATCTACAACCTACAGACTCATTGGCAAGAACTCTTTATAATGTAGTATTGTTTCTCATTTGTACTACTTGTCTTCCTATGCACACAATAGATATCACTTTGATTATGCGTAGCTTTTCGTAAATTCTGTTGTAATTACTTTTTCCTATAAATGCCTGCAAGAAAATGAATCTCATTTAGGCACTTTGATAATAGTTTTACTTTGAACTTTGACCTTTGAAATCGCAAATCACCATGGAAGGTGACGGTGGCTTTCTGGTGACGTTTTTGTTTGCTGTCAGGGAGAATCTCAATCGAGGGGACACAGAAACTAGTTTTGGGGCAGTCATTTAAAACTAAGGCTGGCAAATCTGTGGAAATCTCCATTGCAGAGGTTGTAGACGCTGAACAGCGAGGGGTGACATATTCGAGGGTGAGAATGAGGGTGAGAGTGAGGGTGAGAGTGAGGATGAGAGTGAGGGTGAGGGTGACTGAGAGTGAGAGTGAGGGTGAGAGTGAGGGTGAGTGAAAGTGAGGGTGAGGGTGAAGGTAAGAGTGAGGGTGAGAGTGAGAATGAGGGTGAGGGTGAGTGAGAGTGAGAGTGAGAGTGAGGGTGAGAGTGAGAGTGAGAGTGAGGGTGAGAGTGAGGGTGAGGGTGAGGATGAGAGTGAGAGTGAGGGTGAGAGTGAGGGTGAGGGTGAGGGTGAGGATGAGAGTGAGAGTGAGGGTGAGGATGAGGGTGTGGATGAGGATGAGGGTGAGACTGAGGCTGAGGGTGAGGGAGGGTGAGAGTGAGGGTGAGAGTAAGGGTGAGTGAAAGTGAGGGTGAGGGTAAGAGTGAGGGTGAAGATGAGGATGAGAGTGAGGGTGAGAGTAAGGGTGAGTGAAAGTGAGGGTGAGGGTAAGAGTGAGGGTGAGGATGAGGATGAGAGTGAGGGTGAGGGTGACAGTGAGGGTGAGGGTGAGGGTCAGAGTGAGAGTGAGGGTGAGGATGAGGATGAGGGTGTGGATGAGGATGAGGGTGAGAGTGAGGGTGAGGGTGAGAGTGAGGGTGAGGGTGAGGGTAAGAGTGAGGGTGAGGATGAGGGTGAGGGTGTGGATGAGGATGAGGGTGAGGGTGAGGGTGAGGGTGAGAGAGGGTGAGAGTGAGGGTGAGGGTAAGAGTGAGGGTGAGGATGAGGGTGAGGGTGAGGGTGAGAGAGGGTGAGGGTGAGGGTGAGGGTAAGAGTGAGGGTGAGGATGAGGGTGAGAGTGAGGATGAGGGTGAGGGTGAGAGAGGGTGAGAGTGAGGGTGAGGTAAGGGTCAGAGTGAGGGTGAGGATGAGGATGAGACTGAGGGTGAGAGTGAGGGTGAGGGTGAGAGTGAGGGTGAGGATGAGGGTGAGAGTGAGGGTAAGGATGAGGGTGAGAGTGAGGGTGACGCTGAGGGTGAAGTTGAGTGTGAGGGTGAGGATATGGGTGAGGGTGAGAGTAGGAGTGAGGGTGACAGTGAGTGTAGGGATGAGGGTGAGGATATGGGTGAGGGTGAGAGATCAATAAAGTGGTTGTAGGCATAGAGAGAGCACTACAGCACATAAACAGGCACTTTTTCCTATTCCCATCTACTTGCAGTAGCAGGACGATGGAACTAGCGCCAGTGGTCACCGCTCGGAGTTCGATTCCTAATGCTCTCTGTATGGACTTTGAGCCTTCTCTCCATAACTGCGTGGGCTTCCTCCGTGTGCTTCTGTTCCCCGCCCCACTCCACATTCCGAAGACTTACAATCAGGGTTGTCGGCCAGAAAGAACAGCAGTCTACAAATCGGTGAACTTGAATGAATCAAGGACCGTGGAAGCAGACAAACCAACTGCCTTTGTTCTTGCCATGAAGGAGGAGATGGAGGCTGCCATTTTACCTCGAGACTGTGATCTCCATTCTATGAGCTAAAGTCACTTGGCTTGATCAGTGTTTTAAAGTCGACATAATGAAGCTCCAGGAGATCTGCTGGACTAGGGATCATTTCCAAATAAGAAGTTATTTGTGAGGTGTTCTTTGGTTGGATATAACATGACTCTTGGAGTCTGTATCTGCCCTGTGTGATCCAAGCTGGCTGCTGATTGAGAACAAAGAGCTATGAATTGCCGATTGTCTCTTGCTGGGAAGAGGGCGATAATTGGATGCTGGCCTGGAGCAGAGCCAATAAAAAGGTGTTAAAGGTCATACACATGACCAATAGCCAATGACATTGATACTTTAGATACTTTATACTTTATTGTCACCAAACAATTGATACTAGAACGTACAATCATCACAGTGATTTTTGATTCTGGGCTTCACACTCCCTGGATTACAAATCAATAGTCAATATTAAAAATTTAAATTATAAACCATAAATAGAAAATAGAAAAGGGAAAGTAAGGTAGTGCAAAAAAACCAAGAGGCAGGTCCGGATATTTGGAGGGTACAGCCCAGATCCGAGTCAGGATCCATTCAGCAGTTTTATTGCAGTTGGAAAGAAGCTGTTCCCAAATCTGGCCGTACAAGTCTTCAAGCTCCTGAGCCTTCTCCCAGAGGGAAGGGGGACGAAAAGTGTGTTGGCTGGGTGGGTCGTGTCCTTGATTATACTGGCAGCACTGCTCCGACAGCGTGCGGTGTAAAGTGAGTCCATGGATGGAAGATTGGTTTATGTGATGTGCTGCGCCGTGTTCACAGTCTTCTGCAGCTTCTTCCGGTCTTGGACAGGACAACTTCCATACCAGGTTGTGACACACCCTAGAAGAATGCTTTCTATGGTGCATCTATAAAAATTAGTAGGGTTTTAGGGGACAGGTCAAATTTCTTTAGTTTTCTCAGGAAGTAAAGGTGCTGCTGGGCCTTCTTGGCAGTGAACTCTGCTTGGTTGGACCAAGCCAGGTCATTTGTGATATTGACCCCGAGGAACTTAAAGCTTTTGACCTGTTCCACTTGCGCTCCACCGATGTAAATTGGGTCGTGCGGTCCGCTACTCCTTCTGAAGTCGACAACCAATACCTTCGTCTTGCTGACGTTGAGGGATAGGTTATTGTCTTCACACCATGCCACCAGGTTCTTAATTTCCTCTCTGTACTCAAAATGAAGTTCATTGGAATGCGATATTTGAATTGGTAAGAAGTGAGTACGAAAGCATGGAAGACAGCAAAAACTCTTCAGCAACCAGAGAACAACCATCGCTGGTGAGGAGGAGCCCATGGACACGTGGCGATCGGGACCACGAGGAATACCTGGTCAGCGTAGACTCCTTTCCCGGGTAATATGTTTTCTTTTCACTGACTATTCATGAAGAATCAAGGAAACCTCGTGGATGTGGACACAGGTAGTTAGTGTGTGAATCCATGTGCTTTTTAGTTGAGATGATAGAGGTCACTTGGTGGTAAATACACACTCTCTCTGTGCCTCTCTGATCATTCTTTCTAAGGGACAGATCCTTATAACAGGGTTAATAAGTTGTGGGCAAGCTATATTGGCATTGGAGGTGTAGTGGTAGCAGAATCATCGCTGATGTGATTTGTTGCAAACAATGAATTTCACTGTATGCTTTGATGTTTTCATATACATGTGACAAATAAAGCTTATCTCTTTTCTCTCTTTATTGTGCCTTTTATTAATGGCCCACTCTTCTCGCACAATTGGAAACCTCTCCAGTTTTGGATCTGTCAGGCAATCCTTTACTTTGATGAGCCTCTTCACTCTGCTGATAATTATATTCTCAGAGTTAAGTTTTCTGCATCCACATTTCCTTTCAATTAAACCCTTCATTACCCGCGAGGCTCAGGAACCTGACTTCCCCACATTGGTGCAGATATTTAATATTGCGACTGATGCCATAATGCTCAGCCAATGACTTGGAACGCCTCTTATGACCTCATCGTGCAAAGCCTAACAACTAACAGACCCCAACACCAGAAAGTCTGCAGATGCTGGAAATCCCAAACAACACACACAACATGCTGGAGGATCTCAGCAGGCCACCTCCCTTTGGAAAAGAGTAAACAGTCGACGTTTCGGGCCAAGACCCTTCATCAGGACTGAGAGGAAGGGGGGAAATGCCAGAATAAAAAAGATGAGAGGAGGCGAAAGAGGCTAGCTGAAAGGTCATAGGTGAAGCCAGGTGGGTAGGAAAGGTCAAGGGTTGGAGAAGAAAGAATCTGATAGGAGAGGAGAGTGAACAATAGGAGAAAGAGAAGGGGGAGGACCAAGAGGGAGGTGAAAGACAGGTGAGAAGATGTGAAAGGTCAGAGTGGGGAATAGAGGAAGTTGGCGGGGCGGGGAGGGGGAAGAAACTTGTTACTGGAAGGAGAAATCGATATTCATGCCATTAAGTTGGAGGGTACCCAGATGGAATATAAGGTGTTTTCTCCACCCTGTGGGTGGCCTCATCTTGGCACAAGAGAAGGCCACGGATTGACATGTTGGAACGGGAATGGGGATTGGAATTAAAATGTCTGGACACCAGGAAGTCCAGATTGTGGTGGATAGAGTGGAGGTGCTCGATGAAGCGGTCCCCCAATTTACGACGGCTCTCACCAACGTAGGAGAGATCACTTTGGGCGCACCGGAGACAATAGACAACCCCAACAGATTTACAGGCGAAGTGTCGCCTCACCTGGAAGAACTGTTCAGGGCCCTGAATGGAGGTGAGGGAGGAGGCGAATGGGCAGGTGTGGCACTTTGTCTGCTTACAGGGTAAGTGTTTAGAGGAACGAATGGACAAGGGAATTGTGCAGGGAACGATCCCTGTGGAAAGCAGAGGGTGGGCAGGTAACAATATGTTTAGGGACTGCACTCATTAAGTGTGCTTGTCATCTAACAAGACAAATATTATGTAGACTCTTCTTGAGTTTTCTTCATTAAAACCTCCAGCTTCCAGCGGGATTTGTTTCTCTGAATGAAATCAGTCTGAGGTGATCATGGTGAAGTGTAATGGGTGAATCATTGTAACTGAAGTTTGTGATGTCTCCTCTGAGCTGGTGAATGAAACAGCTGCCTTGCCTGTGAAGTCACAGTGAAAGAAGACAAGTCTGCAGAGATGGGTAAATGGAACAGGTTATCCTGCACATCCTGGGCCTGGTCAGTGTTCCCGTTCAGCTGACTCGTGAGGAATGGGAATACTGGATGAGTGAGGAAATTGGAGGCGGGGGGCGGGGGAGATAAAACCATTGACCATAAGACATAGGAGCAGGGGCAGAGCATTCAGCTGCAGGTTTTGCTCGGCCTCTCCATCATGGCTGATTTATTACCCCTCTTGACCCAATCCTCCTGCGTTCTCCCCGTAACCTTTGACTAACCAAGCACCTATCAACCTCTGCTTTAAATAGAAACATAGAAAATAGGTACAGGAGTAGGCCATTCGGCCCTTCGAGCCTGCACCGCCATTCAGTATGATCATGGCTGATCATCCAACTCAGAACCCCGCCCCAGCCTTCCCTCCATACCCCCTGATCCCTTTAGCCACAAGGGCCATATCTAACTCCCTCTTAAATATAGCCAATGAACTGGCCTCAACTGTTTCCTGTGGCAAAGAATTCCACAGATTCACCACTCTGTGTGAAGAAGTTTTTCCTAATCTCGGTCCTAAAAGGCTTCCCCTTTATCCTCAAACTGTGGCCCCTCGTTCTGGACTTCCCCAACATCGGGAACAATCTTCCTGCATCTAGCCTGTCCAATCCCTTTAGGATTTTATACGTTTCAGTAAGATCCCCCCTCAATCTTCTAAATTCCAGCAAGTATAAGCCTAGTTGATCCAGTCTTTCATCATATGAAAGTCCTGCCATCCCAGGAATCAATCTGGTGAACCTTCTTTGTACTCCATCTATGGCAAGGATGTCTTTCCTCAGATTAGGGGACCAAAACTGCACACAATACTCCAGGTGTGGTCTCACCAAGGCCTTGTACAACTGCAGTAGTACCTCCCTGCTCCTGTACTCGAATCCTCTTGCTATGAATGCCAGCGTACCATTCGCCTTTTTCACCGCCTGCTGTACCTGCATGCCCACTTTCAATGACTGGTGTATAATGACACCCAGGTCTCGTTGCACCTCCCCTTTTCCTAATTGGCCACCATTCAGATAATAACCTGTTTTCCTGTTTTTGCCACCAAAGTGGATAACCTCACATTTATCCACATTAAATTGCATCTGCCATGAATTTGCCCACTCACCTAACCTATCCAAGTCACCCTGCATCCTCTTACAATCCTCCTCACAGCTAACACTGCCACCCAGCTTCGTGTCATCCGCAAACTTGGAGATGTTGCATTTAATTCCCTCATCCAAGTCATTAATATATATTGTAAACAACTGGGGTTCCAGCACTGAGCCTTGCGGAACCCCACTAGTCACTGCCTGCCATTCTGAAAAGGTCCCGTTTATTCCCACCCTTTGCTTCCTGTCTGCCAACCAATTCTCTATCCACATCAATACCATACCCCCAATAAATACCATGTGCTTTAAGTTTGCAAAATCCTTTTGAAAGGATTTTGAAAATCCTTTTGAAAATCCAAATATACCACATCCACTGGTCCTCCCCTATCTACTCTACTAGTTACATCCTCAAAAAATTCTATGAGATTCGTCAGACATGATTTTCCTTTCACAAATCCATGCTGACTTTGTCCGATGATTTCACCGCTTTCCAAATGTGCTGTTATCACATCTTTGATAACTGACTCTAGCATTTTCCCCACCACCGATGTTAGGCTAACTGGTCTATAATTCCCCAGTTTCTCTTTCCCTCCTTTTTTAAAAAGCGGGGTTACATTAGCCACCCTCCAATCCTCAGGAACTAGTCCAGAATCTAAAGAGTTTTGAAAAATTATCACTAATGCATCCACTATTTCTTGGGCTACTTCCTTAAGCACTCTGGGATGCAGACCATCTGGCCTTGGGGATTTATCTGCCTTCAATCCCTTCAATTTACCTAACACCACTTCCCTACTAACATGTATTTCCCTCAGTTCCTCCATCTCACTAGACCCTCAATCCCCTACTATTTCCGGAAGATTATTTATGTCCTCCTTAGTGAAGAGAGAACCAAAGTAATTATTCAATTGGTCTGCCATGTCCTTGTTCCCCATGATCAATTCACCTGTTTCTGACTGTAAGGGACCTACATTTGTCTTAACCAATCTTTTTCTTTTTACATATCTATAAAAGTTTTACAGTCATTTTTTATGTTCCCTGCCAGTCTTCTCTCATAATCTTTTTTCCCTTTCCTAATTAAGCCCTTTGTCCTCCTCTGCTGAACTCTGAATTTCTCCCAGTCCTCAGGTGAGCCACTTTTTCTGGCTAATTTGTATGCTTCTTCTTTGGAATTGATACTATCCCTAATTTCCCTTGTCAGCCACGGGTGCACTACCTTCCCTGGTTTATTCTTTTGCCAAACTGGGATGAACAATTGTTGTAGTACCCAGACAAGAGAGAATCTGCAGATGCTGGAAATTCAAGCAACATACATTTGCCTACCTTACTACTGACTCAACCAGCAAACAAAGCTTTAGGGAATCCTGTACAAGAACTCCCAAGTCCCTCTGCACATCAGCTTTCTCATTGCAGCCTCACCATACCTTCATCATTTAACCCTTCTCCCCTCTACCAGGACATCAAGTTCTTGTCCTGAATTAAAGGACTGAGACTGTGGAAATACATAAAAGATAAACAGCAATGGTCAACATTTCAAAACTGACTAATACTAACTCTACTTTCTCTCTCTCTCTCTCTTCACAGATTCCACTCCTGTTTCTCTACCGACCTTCATGGGCAGTCCCTCAGAAATAAGAATGTCACCGGTACACCATCATCCAGTGGGAGCTGTCAGGCAGGAGGAGGCAGCATTATGGGATGTGTGGTGTTCCTCCTGCGTTCTTTTGCTGAGGATGTTCCTGACACACGGAGGTTCAGCGTGCCAGGCCAGGTGCACCCCATTCACTGTGATCCGGCACAGGTCTGGGGACCCCTACAAGTCAGTGAGTGATCCCCGAGGTGTGCGATTCATCCTCCAGACGGAATTTGGAGGAGGGTCTCTTGAGGTGCTGGGTTCCCAGCCTTCTTGCCTGTTAGCCCTGGGTTGGCTGGATGTAATCAGGGTCACAATACTGGGGTATTGCCATGGGCACAGTGCTGGTATTTGCCCCAGGGCAATATCCCCGGCATTACGGCCTGATTATTGAGTTGACTTTATTAATTATATCCTTCATATACATGAGCAATAAAAATCTTCATGTCACCTGTCCGTCTAAATGTGCCATGTGTAATTTATAGTAATTTATGCTAAATATTATGTACAAAGGACACACAATATAACATAGAAATACAGTTGCGTCAGCATGAATTAATCAGTCTGATGGCCTGGTGGAAGAAGCTGTCCCGGAGCCCAATGGACCTGGCTTTTATGCTGCGGTACTGTTTCCCAGATGGTAGCAGCTGGAACAGTTTGTGGTTGGGGTGACTCGGGTCCCCAATGATCCTTCAGGCTCTTTTTACACACCTGTCTTTGTAAATGTCCTGAATAGTGGGAAGTTGGTATCTACAGATGCGCTGGGCTGTCCGCACCACTCTCTGCAGAGTCCTGTGATTGAGGGAAGTACAGTTCCCATACCAGGCAGTGATGCAGCCAGTTAGGAAGTTCTCAATTGTGCCCCTGTAGGAAGTTCATAGGATTAGGGGGGGCCCACACCAAACTTCTTCAACCGAATGAGGTGAAAGAGGTGCTGTTGTGCTTTTATCACCACACAACCTGTAAGTACAGACCACGTAAGATCCTTGGTGATGTTTATGCCGAGGAACTTAAAGCTGTTCGCCCTCTCAGCCCCGGATCCTTTGATATCTTGGAATTGGAGGATTTTGCTGGGAATCTGTTGGTGGTATCTCTCTGATTGCCAGCTCTGGGTAATCCGTGTCTCTGCGGTGTATGGCAGGCCAGGTATTAGCTCTGCCTGGTGGAACATGAGCTCAAATTGATCTTCCAGTAAATTTCTGCAGATGTACTGTGGAGAGCATTCCGAATGGTTGCAGAGCCGCCCACCACAGGAACCCCAATGCACAGGGTTAGAAGAGGCTGCGGAGGGTTGTAGTCACAGCTAGCTCCATCATGGGGACAATCCTCCCCAACATTGAGGGTAGCTTCAAAAGCCGGTGCCTCAAAAAGGCAGCAACCATCACGAAGTCCCCTCCCCATCCAGGACATGCCCTCTTCTCATTACAACCATCAATGAGGATCTCCCACTTTCAAATCTCTTACTATCTTTTCGAGTCACTCAAGCTATTTCTCATAAGGCATGCTCCCCAATCCAGGCAACATCCTTTCAAATCTCCTCTGCACCCTTTCTATGGTTTCCATGTCCTTCCTGTAGTGGGGCGACCAGAATTGAACACAGTACTCCAAAACACAATTTGGTTTTTATCCATCAAGGATACGATCTTCACTGTGCAACAGTTCCAAAGAGGGACCAGAATCAGGCACCAACCATGGTCTTTTATTAACCCTACAAAGGCTTCTGACTCTTCTCAAGCCTGGCTGGCCCAACAATACCCTCTTCCTTTCTGTACAGTAACATGCAGGTCACTATTTTAGTGCAATACTTGACTGCAGGCCCACCCCAGCACAGCCCAGGGTCAAGTCAGACAGCATCATCGTCCAACCATGTGGACAATCACATGACTGCATCTCAACTTCAATGAACGTCCTGCTGGACGGGATGTGGTTTAGGAGACGAGCAGGTGGTTCTTCGAGGTTATTTCTCAGAACTGAAGTCATTTCTGTGTCAGTCACCAATGCCATTCTGTGCAGACACAGTTGGCACCAATGAATGTGAGAGGGTAGGACTTATGCTAAATATCCCCGAAACAAAGGTCCTCTACCGACCTGCCCTCTACTAATTGTCATAAGGGGGTGGCAGGGAACGGACCCAAGTGCAAGACACAGACACTGAAGGACTAGGGACAGGACTAGGATACAGGGCGAGGGCAAGGACATGGACAGGAAAACCGGGAACCTGGAACAGGACTGGACAAGAGAGGTAGTAGCCCGGACTTGGACTCTGAGCCAGAGACTGGACAAGCACCCAGAACCTGGGTCTTGCCTCTGGCTCGGACCCCAGAACTAGTCTAGGACGAGGCTTGGCAGGAGGCAGGAGGCTGGAGGCTGGAGTCTTCAGCTTTGAGGCTAGAGACTAGAGGCAAGGCTTGGCAGAAGGCAGGAGGCTAGAGACTAGAGGCGAGGCTTGGCAGGAGGCAGGAGGCTGGAGTCTTCAGGCTTGAGGCCAGAGACTAGAGGTGAGGCTTGGCAGAGGCAGGAGGCTAAAGACTAGAGGCGAGGCTTGGCAGGAGGCAGGAGGCTAGACACTAGAGGTGAGGCTTGGCAGGAGGCAGGAGGCTGGAGTCTACAGGCTTATGGCTAGAGACTAGAGGCGAGGCTTGGCAGGAGGAAGGAGGCTGGAGTCTTCAGGCTTGAGGCTAGAGACTAGAGGCGAGGCTTGGCAGAGGCAGGAGGCTAAAGACTAGAGGCGAGGCTTGGCAGGAAGCAGGAGGCTAAAGACTAGAGGCGAGGCTTGGCAGGAGGCAGGAGGCTAGACACTAGAGGCGAGGCTTGGCAGGAGGCAGGAGGCTGGAGTCTTCAGGCTTCTGGCTAGAGACTAGAGGCGAGGCTTGGCAGAGGCAGGAGGCTAAAGACTAGAGGCGAGGCTTGGCAGGAGGAAGGAGGCTGGAGTCTTCAGGCTTGAGGCTAGAGACTAGAGGCGAGGCTTGGCAGAGGCAGGAGGCTAAAGACTAGAGGCGAGGCTTGGCAGGAAGCAGAAGGCTAGAGACTAGAGGCGAGGCTTAGCAGGAGGCAGGAGGCTAGAGACTGGAGGCGAGGCTTGGCAGGAGGCAGGAGGCTAGAGACTAGAGGCGAGGCTTGGCAGGAGACAGGAGGCTGGAGTCTTCAGGCTTGAGGCTAGAGACTAGAGGCGAGGCTTGGCAGGAGCAGGAGGCTAGAGACTAGAGGCGAGGCTTGGCAGGAGGCAGGAGGCTAGAGACTAGAGGCGAGGCGAGGCAGGAGGCTAGAGATTCGAGGCAAGGCTTGGCAGGAGGCAGGAGGCGAGAGACTAGAGGCGAGGCTTGGCAGGAGGCAGGAGGCTGGAGTCTTCAGGCTTGAGGCTAGAGACTAGAGGCGAGGCTTGGCGGAGGCAGGAACTAGAAACTAGAGGTGAGCCTTGGCAGGAGGCAGGGGGCTGGAGTCTTCAGGCTTGAGGCTAGAGACTAGAGGCGAGGCTTGGCAGGAGGCAGGAGGCTAGAGACTAGAGGCAGGGCTTGGCAGGAGGCAGGAGGCTAGAGACTAGAGGCGAGGCTTGGCAGGAGGCAGGAGGCTACAGACTAGAGGCGAGGTTTGGCAGGAAGCAGGAGGCTAGAGACTAGAGGCGAGGCTTGGAAGGAGGCAGGAGGCTAGAGACTAGAGGCGAGGCTTGGCGGAGGAAGGAGGCTAGAGACTAGAGGCGAGGCTTGGCAGGAGGCAGGAGGCTAGAGACTAGAGGCAGGGCTTGGCAGGAGGCAGGAGGCTGGAGTCTTCAGGCTTGAGGCTAGAGACTAGAGGCGAGGCTTGGCGGAGGCAGGAACTAGAGACTAGAGGCGAGCCTTGGCAGGAGGCAGGGGGCTGGAGTCTTCAGGCTTGAGGCTAGAGACCAGAGGCAAGGCTTGGCAGGAGGCAGGAGGCTAGAGACTAAAGGCGAGGCTTGGCAGGAGACAGGAGGCTGGAGTCTTCAGGCTTGAGGCTAGAGACTAGAGGCGAGGCTTGGCAGGAGCAGGAGGCTAGAGACTAGAGGCGAGGCTTGGCAGGAGGCAGGGGGCTGGAGTCTTCAGGCTTGAGGCGAGAGACCAGAGGCAAGGCTTAGCAGGAGGCAGGAGGCTAGAGACTAAAGGCGAGGCTTGGCAGGAGACAGGAGTCTGGAGTCTTCAGGCTTGAGGCTAGAGACTAGAGGCGAGGCTTGGCAGGAGCAGGAGGCTAGAGACTAGAGGCGAGGCTTGGCAGGAGGCAGGAGGCTAGAGATTCGAGGTGAGGCTTGGCAGGAGGCAGGAGGCTAGAGACTAGAGGCGAGGCTTGGCAGGAGGCAGGAGGCTGGAGTCTTCAGGCTTGAGGCTAGAGACTAGAGGCGAGGCTTGGCGGAGGCAGGAACTGGAGACTAGAGGCGAGCCTTGGCAGGAGGCAGGGGGCTGGAGTCTTCAGGCTTGAGGCTAGAGACCAGAGGCAAGGCTTGGCAGGAGGCAGGAGGCTAGAGACTAAAGGCGAGGCTTGGCAGGAGGCAGGAGGCTAGAGACTAGAGGCGAGGCTTGGCAGGAAGCAGGAGGCTAGAGACCAGAGGCGAGGCTTGGCAGGAGGCAGGAGGCTAGAGACTAGAGGCGAGGCTTGGCGGAGGCAGGAGGCTAGAGACTAGAGGCGAGGCTTGGCAGGAGGCAGGAGGCTAGAGACTAGAGGCGAGGCTTGGCAGGAGGCAGGAGGCTAGAGACTAGAGGCGAGGCTTGGCAGGAGGCAGGAGGCTAGAGACTAGAAGCGAGGCTTGGCAGGAGGCAGGAGGCTAGAGACTCGAGGCAAGGCTTGGCAGGAGGCAGGAGGCTAGAGACTAGAGGCGAGGCTTGGCAGGAGGCAGGAGGCTGGAGTCTTCAGGCTTGAGGCTAGAGACTAGAGGCGAGGCTTGGCGGAGGCAGGAGCTAGAGACTAGAGGCAAGGCTTGGCAGGAGGCAGGGGGCTGGAGTCTTCAGGCTTGCGGCTAGAGACTAGAGGCGAGGCTTGGCAGAAGCAGGAGGCTAGAGACTAGAGGCGAGGCTTGGCAGGAGTCAGAAGGCTAGAGACTAGAGGCGAGGCTTGGCAGGAGGCAGGAGGCTAGAAATTCGAGGCGAGGCTTGGCAGGAGGCAGCAGGCTAGAGACTAGAGGCGAGGCTTGGCAGGAGGCAGGAAGCTGGAGTCTTCAGGCTTGAGGCTAGAGACTAGAGGCGAGTCTTGGCGGAGGCAGGAGCTAGAGACTAGAGGCGAGGCTTGGCAGGAGGCAGGAGGCTGGAGTCTTCAGGCTTGAGGCTGGAGACTAGAGGCGAGGCTTGGCAGGAGGCAGGAGGCTAGAGACTAGAGGCGAGTCTTGGCAGGAGGCAGGAGGCTAGAGACTAAAGGCGAGGCTTGGCAGGAGGCAGGAGGCTGGAGTCTTCAGGCTTGAGGCTGGAGACTAGAGGCGAGGCTTGGCAGGATGCAGGAGGCTGGAGTCTTCAGCCTTGAGGCTAGAGACCAGAGGCGAGGCTTGGCAGGAGGCAGGAGGCTGGAGTCTTGAGGCTTGAGGCTAGAGACTAGAGGCGAGACTTGGCGGAGGCAGGAGGCTAGAGACTATAGGCAAGGCTTGGCAGGAGGCAGGAGGCTAGTGACTAAAGGCGAGGCTTGGCAGGAGGCAGGAGGCTAGAGACTAGAGGCGAGGCTTGGCAGGAGACAGGAGGCTGGAGTCTTCAGGCTGGAGGCTAGAGACTAGAGGCGAGGCTTGGCAGGAGGCAGGAGGCTAGAGATTCGAGGCGAGGCTTGGCAGGAGGCAGCAGGCTAGAGACTAGAGGCGAGGCTTGGCAGGAGGCAGGAGGCTGGAGTCTTCAGGCTTGAGGCTAGAGACTAGAGGCGAGGCTTGGCGGAGGCAGGAGCTAGAGATTACGGGCGAGGCTTGGCAGGAGGCAGGGGGCTGGAGTCTTCAGGCTTGAGGCTAGAGACTAGAGGCGAGGCTTGGCAGGAGCAGGAGGCGAGGGACTAGAGGCGAGGCTTGGCAGGAGGCAGGACGCTAGAGACTAGAGGCGAGGCTTGGCAGGAGGCAGGAGGCTAGAGATTCGAAGCGAGCCTTGGCAGGAGGCAGCCGGCTAGAGACTAGAGGCGAGGCTTGGCAGGAGGCAGGAGGCTGGAGTCTTCAGGCTTGAGGCTAGAGACTAGAGGCGAGGCTTGGCAGAGGCAGGAGCTAGAGACTAGAGGCGAGGCTTGGCAGGAGGCAGGGGGCTGAAGTCTTCAGGCTTGAGGCTAGAGACTAGAGGCGAGGCTTGGCAGGAGGCAGGAGTCTAGAGACTAGAGGCGAGCCTTGGCAGGAGGCAGGAGGCTAGAGACTAGAGGCGAGGCTTGGCAGGAGGCAGGAGGCTAGAGACTAGAGGCGAGGCTTGGCAGGAGGCAGGAGGCTGGAGTCTTCAGGCTTGAGGCTAGAGACTAGAGGCGAGGCTTGGCAGGAGGCAGGAGGCTAGAGATTCGAGGCGAGGCTTGGCAGGAGGCAGCAGGCTAGAGACTAGAGGCGAGGCTTGGCAGGAGGCAGGAGGCTGGAGTCTTCAGGCTTGAGGCTAGAGACTAGAGGCGAGGCTTGGCGGAGGCAGGAGCTAGAGATTAGGGGCGAGGCTTGGCAGGAGGCAGGGGGCTGGAGTCTTCAGGCTTGAGGCTAGAGACTCGAGGCGAGGGTTGGCAGGAGCAGGAGGCGAGGGACTAGAGGCGAGGCTTGGCAGGAGGCAGGACGCTAGAGACTAGAGGCGAGGCTTGGCAGGAGGCAGGAGGCTAGAGATTCGAAGCGAGCCTTGGCAGGAGGCAGCCGGCTAGAGACTAGAGGCGAGGCTTGGCAGGAGGCAGGAGGCTGGAGTCTTCAGGCTTGAGGCTAGAGACCAGAGGCGAGGCTTGGCGGAGGCAGGAGCTAGAGACTAGAGGCGAGGCTTGGCAGGAGGCAGGGGGCTGAAGTCTTCAGGCTTGAGGCTAGAGACTAGAGGCGAGGCTTGGCAGGAGGCAGGAGTCTAGAGACTAGAGGCGAGCCTTGGCAGGAGGCAGGAGGCTAGAGACTAGAGGCGAGGCTTGGCAGGAGGCAGGAGGCTAGAGACTAGAGGCGAGGCTTGGCAGGAGGCAGGAGGCTAGAGACTAGAGGCAGGGCTTGGCAGGAGGCAGGAGGCTAGAGACTAGAGGCGAGGCTTGGCAGGAGGCAGGAGGCTAGAGACAAGAGGCGGGGCTGGGCAGGAAGCAGGAGGCTAGAGACTAGAGGTGAGGCTTGGCAGGAGGCAGGAGGCTAGAGACTAGAGGCGAGGCTTGGCGGAGGCAGGAAGCTAGAGACTAGAGGCGAGGCTTGGCAGGAGGCAGGAGGCTAGAGACTAAAGGCGAGGCTTGGCAGGAGGCAGGAGGCTGGAATCTTCAGGCTTGAGGCTGGAGACTAGAGGTGAGGCTTGGCAGGAGGCAGGAGGCTGGAGTCTTCAGGCTTGAGGCTAGAGACCAGAGGAGAGGCTTCGCAGGAGGCAGGAGGCTAGAGACTAAAGGTGAGGCTTGGCAGGAGGCAGGAGGCTAGAGACTAAAGGCGAGGCTTGGCAGGAAGCAGGAGGCTGGAATCTTCAGGCTTGAGGCTGGAGACTAGAGGTGAGGCTTGGCAGGAGGCAGGAGGCTGGAGTCTTCAGGCTTGAGGCTAGAGACCAGAGGAGAGGCTTCGCAGGAGGCAGGAGGCTAGAGACTAAAGGTGAGGCTTGGCAGGAGGCAGGAGGCTAGAGACTAAAGGCGAGGCTTGGCAGGAAGCAGGAGGCTAGAGACTAGAGGCGAGGCTTGGCGGAGGCAGGAGGCTAGTGACTAGAGGCGAGGCTTGGCAGGAGGCAGGAGGCTAGAGACTAGATGCGAGGCTTGGCGGAGGCAGGAGGCTAAAGACTAGAGGTGAGGCTTGGCAGTAGGCAGGAGGCTAGAGACTAAAGGCGAGGCTTGGCAGGAGGCAGGAGGCTGGAGTCTTCAGGCTTGAAGCTGGAGACTACAGGTGAGGCTTGGCAGGAGGCAGGAGGCTAGAGACTAGAGGCGAGTCTTGGCTGGAGGCAGGAGGCTAGAGACTAAAGGCGAGGCTTGGCAGGAGGCAGGAGGCTGGAGTCTTCAGGCTTGAAGCTGGAGACTACAGGCGAGGCTTGGCAGGAGGCAGGAGGCTAGAGACTAGAGGCGAGTCTTGGCAGGAGGCAGGAGGCTAGAGACTAAAGGCGAGGCTTGGCAGGAGGAAGGAGGCTGGAGTCTTCAGGCTTGAGGCTGGAGACTAGAGGCGAGGCTTGGCAGGATGCAGGAGGCTGGAGTCTTCAGGCTTGAGGCTAGAGACCAGAGGCGAGGCTTGGCAGGAGGCAGGAGGCTGGAGTCTTCAGGCTTGAGGCTAGAGACAAGAGGTGAGACTTGGCGGAGGCAGGAGGCTAGAGACTAAAGGCGAGGCTTGTCAGGAGGCAGGAGGCTAGAGACTAGAGGCGAGGCTTGGCAGGAGACAGGAGGCTGGAGTCTTCAGGCTTGAGGCTAGAGACTAGAGGCGAGGCTTGGCAGAAGGCAGGAGGCTAGAGACTAGCGGCGATGCTTGGCAGGAGGCAGGAGGCTAGAGACTAAAGGCGAGGCTTGGCAGGAGGCAGGAGGTTAGAGACTAGAGGCGAGGCTTGGCAGGAGGCAGGAGGCTGGAGTCTTCAGGTTTAAGGCTGGAGACTAGAGGCGAGGCTTGGCAGGAGGCAGGAGGCTGGAGTCTTCAGGCTTGAGGCTAGAGACCCGAGGCGAGGCTTGGCAGGAGGCAGGAGGCTAGAGACTAGAGGAGAGGCTTTGCAGGAGGCAGGAGGCTAGAGACTAAAGGCGAGGCTTGGCAGGAGGCAGGAGTCTAGAGACTAGAGGCGAGGCTTGGCAGGAAGCAGGAGGCTAGAGACTAGAGGCGAGGCTTGGCAGGAGGCAGGAGGCTAGAGACTAGAGGCGAGGCTTGGCGGAGGCAGGAGGCTAGAGACTAGAGGCGAGGCTTGGCAGGAGGCAGGAGGCTAGAGACTAGATGCGAGGCTTGGCGAGGCAGGAGGCTAGAGACTAGAGGCGAGGATTGGCAGTAGGCAGGAGGCTAGAGACTAAAGGCAAGGCTTGGCAGGAGGCAGGAGGCTGGAGTCTTCAGGCTTGAAGCTGGAGACTACAGGCGAGGCTTGGCAGGAGGCAGGAGGCTAGAGACTAGAGGCGAGTCTTGGCAGGAGGCAGGAGGCTAGAGACTAAAGGCGAGGCTTGGCAGGAGGCAGGAGGCTGGAGTCTTCAGGCTTGAGGCTGGAGACTAGAGGCGAGGCTTGGCAGGATGCAGGAGGCTGGAGTCTTCAGGCTTGAGGCTAGAGACCAGAGGCGAGGCTTGGCAGGAGGCAGGAGGCTGGAGTCTTCAGGCTTGAGGCTAGAGACAAGAGGTGAGACTTGGCGGAGGCAGGAGGCTAGAGACTATAGGCAAGGCTTGGCAGGAGGCAGGAGGCTAGTGACTAAAGGCGAGGCTTGTCAGGAGGCAGGAGGCTAGAGACTAGAGGCGAGGCTTGGCAGGAGACAGGAGGCTGGAGTCTTCAGGCTTGAGGCTAGAGACTAGAGGCGAGGCTTGGCAGGAGGCAGGAGGCTAGAGACTAGCGGCGATGCTTGGCAGGAGGCAGGAGGCTAGAGACTAAAGGCGAGGCTTAGCAGGAGGCAGGAGGTTAGAGATTAGAGGCGAGGCTTGGCAGGAGGCAGGAGGCTGGAGTCCAGGCTTGAGGCTGGAGACTAGAGGCAAGGCTTGGCAGGAGGCAGGAGGCTGGGGTCTTCAGGCTTGAGGCTGGAGACTAGAGGCGAGGCTTGGCAGGAGGCAGTAGGCTGGAGACTAGAGGCGAGGCTTGGCAGGAGGCAGGAGGCTGGAGTCTTCAGGCTTGAGGCTAGAGACTAGAGGCGAGGCTTGGCAGGAGACAGGAGGCTGGAGTCTTCAGGCTTGAGGCTAGAGACCAGATGCGAGGCTTGGCAGGAGGCAGGAGGCTGGAGTCTTCAGGCTTGAGGCTAGAGACCAGAGGCAAGGCTTGGCAGGAGGCAGGAGGCTAGAGACTAGAGGCGAGGCTTGGCAGGAGGCAGGAAGCTGGAGTCTTCAGGCTTGAGGCTAGAGACTAGAGGCGAGTCTTGGCGGAGGCAGGAGCTAGAGACTAGAGGCGAGGCTTGGCAGGAGGCAGGAGGCTGGAGTCTTCAGGCTTGAGGCTGGAGACTAGAGGCGAGGCTTGGCAGGAGGCAGGAGGCTAGAGACTAGAGGCGAGTCTTGGCAGGAGGCAGGAGGCTAGAGACTAAAGGCGAGGCTTGGCAGGAGGCAGGAGGCTGGAGTCTTCAGGCTTGAGGCTGGAGACTATAGGCGAGGCTTGGCAGGATGCAGGAGGCTGGAGTCTTCAGCCTTGAGGCTAGAGACCAGAGGCGAGGCTTGGCAGGAGGCAGGAGGCTGGAGTCTTGAGGCTTGAGGCTAGAGACTAGAGGCGAGACTTGGCGGAGGCAGGAGGCTAGAGACTATAGGCAAGGCTTGGCAGGAGGCAGGAGGCTAGTGACTAAAGGCGAGGCTTGGCAGGAGGCAGGAGGCTAGAGACTAGAGGCGAGGCTTGGCAGGAGACAGGAGGCTGGAGTCTTCAGGCTGGAGGCTAGAGACTAGAGGCGAGGCTTGGCAGGAGGCAGGAGGCTAGAGATTCGAGGCGAGGCTTGGCAGGAGGCAGCAGGCTAGAGACTAGAGGCGAGGCTTGGCAGGAGGCAGGAGGCTGGAGTCTTCAGGCTTGAGGCTAGAGACTAGAGGCGAGGCTTGGCGGAGGCAGGAGCTAGAGATTAGGGGCGAGGCTTGGCAGGAGGCAGGGGGCTGGAGTCTTCAGGCTTGAGGCTAGAGACTAGAGGCGAGGCTTGGCAGGAGCAGGAGGCGAGGGACTAGAGGCGAGGCTTGGCAGGAGGCAGGACGCTAGAGACTAGAGGCGAGGCTTGGCAGGAGGCAGGAGGCTAGAGATTCGAAGCGAGCCTTGGCAGGAGGCAGCCGGCTAGAGACTAGAGGCGAGGCTTGGCAGGAGGCAGGAGGCTGGAGTCTTCAGGCTTGAGGCTAGAGACTAGAGGCGAGGCTTGGCAGAGGCAGGAGCTAGAGACTAGAGGCGAGGCTTGGCAGGAGGCAGGGGGCTGAAGTCTTCAGGCTTGAGGCTAGAGACTAGAGGCGAGGCTTGGCAGGAGGCAGGAGTCTAGAGACTAGAGGCGAGCCTTGGCAGGAGGCAGGAGGCTAGAGACTAGAGGCGAGGCTTGGCAGGAGGCAGGAGGCTAGAGACTAGAGGCGAGGCTTGGCAGGAGGCAGGAGGCTAGAGACTAGAGGCAGGGCTTGGCAGGAGGCAGGAGGCTAGAGACTAGAGGCGAGGCTTGGCAGGAGGCAGGAGGCTAGAGACAAGAGGCGGGGCTGGGCAGGAAGCAGGAGGCTAGAGACTAGAGGTGAGGCTTGGCAGGAGGCAGGAGGCTAGAGACTAGAGGCGAGGCTTGGCGGAGGCAGGAAGCTAGAGACTAGAGGCGAGGCTTGGCAGGAGGCAGGAGGCTAGAGACTAAAGGCGAGGCTTGGCAGGAGGCAGGAGGCTGGAATCTTCAGGCTTGAGGCTGGAGACTAGAGGTGAGGCTTGGCAGGAGGCAGGAGGCTGGAGTCTTCAGGCTTGAGGCTAGAGACCAGAGGAGAGGCTTCGCAGGAGGCAGGAGGCTAGAGACTAAAGGTGAGGCTTGGCAGGAGGCAGGAGGCTAGAGACTAAAGGCGAGGCTTGGCAGGAAGCAGGAGGCTGGAATCTTCAGGCTTGAGGCTGGAGACTAGAGGTGAGGCTTGGCAGGAGGCAGGAGGCTGGAGTCTTCAGGCTTGAGGCTAGAGACCAGAGGAGAGGCTTCGCAGGAGGCAGGAGGCTAGAGACTAAAGGTGAGGCTTGGCAGGAGGCAGGAGGCTAGAGACTAAAGGCGAGGCTTGGCAGGAAGCAGGAGGCTAGAGACTAGAGGCGAGGCTTGGCGGAGGCAGGAGGCTAGTGACTAGAGGCGAGGCTTGGCAGGAGGCAGGAGGCTAGAGACTAGATGCGAGGCTTGGCGGAGGCAGGAGGCTAAAGACTAGAGGTGAGGCTTGGCAGTAGGCAGGAGGCCAGAGACTAAAGGCGAGGCTTGGCAGGAGGCAGGAGGCTGGAGTCTTCAGGCTTGAAGCTGGAGACTACAGGTGAGGCTTGGCAGGAGGCAGGAGGCTAGAGACTAGAGGCGAGTCTTGGCTGGAGGCAGGAGGCTAGAGACTAAAGGCGAGGCTTGGCAGGAGGCAGGAGGCTGGAGTCTTCAGGCTTGAAGCTGGAGACTACAGGCGAGGCTTGGCAGGAGGCAGGAGGCTAGAGACTAGAGGCGAGTCTTGGCAGGAGGCAGGAGGCTAGAGACTAAAGGCGAGGCTTGGCAGGAGGAAGGAGGCTGGAGTCTTCAGGCTTGAGGCTGGAGACTAGAGGCGAGGCTTGGCAGGATGCAGGAGGCTGGAGTCTTCAGGCTTGAGGCTAGAGACCAGAGGCGAGGCTTGGCAGGAGGCAGGAGGCTGGAGTCTTCAGGCTTGAGGCTAGAGACAAGAGGTGAGACTTGGCGGAGGCAGGAGGCTAGAGACTAAAGGCGAGGCTTGTCAGGAGGCAGGAGGCTAGAGACTAGAGGCGAGGCTTGGCAGGAGACAGGAGGCTGGAGTCTTCAGGCTTGAGGCTAGAGACTAGAGGCGAGGCTTGGCAGAAGGCAGGAGGCTAGAGACTAGCGGCGATGCTTGGCAGGAGGCAGGAGGCTAGAGACTAAAGGCGAGGCTTGGCAGGAGGCAGGAGGTTAGAGACTAGAGGCGAGGCTTGGCAGGAGGCAGGAGGCTGGAGTCTTCAGGTTTAAGGCTGGAGACTAGAGGCGAGGCTTGGCAGGAGGCAGGAGGCTGGAGTCTTCAGGCTTGAGGCTAGAGACCCGAGGCGAGGCTTGGCAGGAGGCAGGAGGCTAGAGACTAGAGGAGAGGCTTTGCAGGAGGCAGGAGGCTAGAGACTAAAGGCGAGGCTTGGCAGGAGGCAGGAGTCTAGAGACTAGAGGCGAGGCTTGGCAGGAAGCAGGAGGCTAGAGACTAGAGGCGAGGCTTGGCAGGAGGCAGGAGGCTAGAGACTAGAGGCGAGGCTTGGCGGAGGCAGGAGGCTAGAGACTAGAGGCGAGGCTTGGCAGGAGGCAGGAGGCTAGAGACTAGATGCGAGGCTTGGCGAGGCAGGAGGCTAGAGACTAGAGGCGAGGATTGGCAGTAGGCAGGAGGCTAGAGACTAAAGGCGAGGCTTGGCAGGAGGCAGGAGGCTGGAGTCTTCAGGCTTGAAGCTGGAGACTACAGGCGAGGCTTGGCAGGAGGCAGGAGGCTAGAGACTAGAGGCGAGTCTTGGCAGGAGGCAGGAGGCTAGAGACTAAAGGCGAGGCTTGGCAGGAGGCAGGAGGCTGGAGTCTTCAGGCTTGAGGCTGGAGACTAGAGGCGAGGCTTGGCAGGATGCAGGAGGCTGGAGTCTTCAGGCTTGAGGCTAGAGACCAGAGGCGAGGCTTGGCAGGAGGCAGGAGGCTGGAGTCTTCAGGCTTGAGGCTAGAGACAAGAGGTGAGACTTGGCGGAGGCAGGAGGCTAGAGACTATAGGCAAGGCTTGGCAGGAGGCAGGAGGCTAGTGACTAAAGGCGAGGCTTGTCAGGAGGCAGGAGGCTAGAGACTAGAGGCGAGGCTTGGCAGGAGACAGGAGGCTGGAGTCTTCAGGCTTGAGGCTAGAGACTAGAGGCGAGGCTTGGCAGGAGGCAGGAGGCTAGAGACTAGCGGCGATGCTTGGCAGGAGGCAGGAGGCTAGAGACTAAAGGCGAGGCTTGGCAGGAGGCAGGAGGTTAGAGATTAGAGGCGAGGCTTGGCAGGAGGCAGGAGGCTGGAGTCCAGGCTTGAGGCTGGAGACTAGAGGCAAGGCTTGGCAGGAGGCAGGAGGCTGGAGTCTTCAGGCTTGAGGCTGGAGACTAGAGGCGAGGCTTGGCAGGAGGCAGGAGGCTGGAGACTAGAGGCGAGGCTTGGCAGGAGGCAGGAGGCTGGAGTCTTCAGGCTTGAGGCTAGAGACTAGAGGCGAGGCTTGGCAGGAGACAGGAGGCTGGAGTCTTCAGGCTTGAGGCTAGAGACCAGATGCGAGGCTTGGCAGGAGGCAGGAGGCTGGAGTCTTCAGGCTTGAGGCTAGAGACCAGAGGCAAGGCTTGGCAGGAGGCAGGAGGCTAGAGACTAGAGGCGAGGCTTGGCAGGAGGCAGGATGATGGAGTCTTCAGGCTTGTGGCTAGAGACTAGAGGCGAGGCTTGGCAGAGGCAGGAGGCTAAAGAATGGAGGCGAGGCTTGGCAGGAGGCAGGAGGCTAGAGACTAGAGGCGAGGCTTGGCAGGAGGCAGGAGGCTAGAGACTAGAGGCAAGGCTTGGCAGGAGGCAAGAGGCTAGAGTCTAGAGGCGAGGCTTGGCAGGAAGCAGGAGGCTGGAGTCTTCAGGCTTGAGGCTAGAGACTAGAGGCGAGGCTTGGCAGGAGGCAGGAGGCTGGAGTCTTCAGGCTTGAGGCTAGAGACCAGAGGCGAGGCTTGGCAGGAGGCAGGAGGCTAGAGACTAGAGGCGAGGCTTTGCAGGAGGCAGGAGGCTAGAGACTAAAGGCGAGGCTTGGCAGGAGGCAGGAGTCTAGAGACGAGAGGGGAGGCTTGGCAGGAAGCAGGAGGCTAGAGACTAGAGGCAAGCCTTGGCAGGAGGCAGGAGGCTAGAGACTAGAGGCGAGGCTTGGCGGAGGCAGGAGGCTAGAGACTAGAGGCGAGGCTTGGCAGGAGGCAGGAGGCTAGAGACTAGATGCGAGGCTTGGCGGAGGCAGGAGGCTAGAGACTAGAGGCGAGGATTGGCAGTAGGCAGGAGGCTGGAGACTAAAGGCGAGGCTTGGCAGGAGGCAGGAGGCTGGAGTCTTCAGGCTTGAAGCTGGAGACTACAGGCGAGGCTTGGCAGGAGGCAGGAGGCTGGAGTCTTCAGGCTTGAGGCTGGAGACTAGAGGCGAGGCTCGGCAGGATGCAGGAGGCTGGAGTCTTCAGGCTTGAGGCTAGAGACCAGAGGCGAGGCTTGGCAGGAGGCAGGAGGCTGGAGTCTTCAGGATTGAGGCTAGAGACAAGAGGTGAGACTTGGCGGAGGCAGGAGGCTAGAGACTATAGGCAAGGCTTGGCAGGAGGCAGGAGGCTAGTGACTAAAGGCGAGGCTTGTCAGGAGGCAGGAGGCTAGAGACTAGAGGCGAGGCTTGGCAAGAGACAGGAGGCTGGAGTCTTCAGGCTTGAGGCTAGAGACTAGAGGCGAGGCTTGGCAGGAGGCAGGAGGCTAGAGACTAGCGGCGATGCTTGGCAGGAGGCAGGAGGCTAGAGCCTAAAGGCGAGGCTTGGCAGGAGGCAGGAGGTTAGAGACTAGAGGCGAGGCTTGGCAGGAGGCAGGAGGCTGGAGTCTTCAGATTTAAGGCTGGAGACTAGAGGCGAGGCTTGGCAGGAGGCAGGAGGCTGGAGTCTTCAGGCTTGAGGCTAGAGACCAGAGGCGAGGCTTGGCAGGAGGCAGGAGGCTAGAGACTAGAGGCGAGGCTTTGCAGGAGGCAGGAGGCTAGAGACTAAAGGCAAGGCTTGGCAGGAGGCAGGAGTCTAGAGACTAGAGGCGAGGCTTGGCAGGAAGCAGGAGGCTAGAGACTAGAGGCGAGGCTTGGCGGAGGCAGGAGGCTAGAGACTAGAGGCGAGGCTTGGCGGAGGCAGGAGGCTAGAGACTAGAGGCGAGGCTTGGCAGGAGGCAGGAGGCTAGAGACTAGATGCGAGGCTTGGCGAGGCAGGAGGCTAGAGACTAGAGGCGAGGATTGGCAGTAGGCAGGAGGCTAGAGACTAAAGGCGAGGCTTGGCAGGAGGCAGGAGGCTGGAGTCTTCAGGCTTGAAGCTGGAGACTACAGGCGAGGCTTGGCAGGAGGCAGGAGGCTAGAGACTAGAGGCGAGTCTTGGCAGGAGGCAGGAGGCTAGAGACTAAAGGCGAGGCTTGGCAGGAGGAAGGAGGCTGGAGTCTTCAGGCTTGAGGCTGGAGACTAGAGGCGAGGCTTGGCAGGATGCAGGAGGCTGGAGTCTTCAGGCTTGAGGCTAGAGACCAGAGGCGAGGCTTGGCAGGAGGCAGGAGGCTGGAGTCTTCAGGCTTGAGGCTAGAGACAAGAGGTGAGACTTGGCGGAGGCAGGAGGCTAGAGACTAAAGGCGAGGCTTGTCAGGAGGCAGGAGGCTAGAGACTAGAGACAAGGCTTGGCAGGAGCCAGGAGGGTGGAGTCTTCAGGCTTGAGGCTAGAGACTAGAGGCGAGGCTTGGCAGAAGGCAGGAGGCTAGAGACTAGCGGCGATGCTTGGCAGGAGGCAGGAGGCTAGAGACTAAAGGCGAGGCTTGGCAGGAGGCAGGAGGTTAGAGACTAGAGGCGAGGCTTGGCAGGAGGCAGGAGGCTGGAGTCTTCAGGTTTAAGGCTGGAGACTAGAGGCGAGGCTTGGCAGGAGGCAGGAGGCTGGAGTCTTCAGGCTTGAGGCTAGAGACCCGAGGCGAGGCTTGGCAGGAGGCAGGAGGCTAGAGACTAGAGGAGAGGCTTTGCAGGAGGCAGGAGGCTAGAGACTAAAGGCGAGGCTTGGCAGGAGGCAGGAGTCTAGAGACTAGAGGCGAGGCTTGGCAGGAAGCAGGAGGCTAGAGACTAGAGGCGAGGCTTGGCAGTAGGCAGGAGGCTAGAGACTAGAGGCGAGGCTTGGCGGAGGCAGGAGGCTAGAGACTAGAGGCGAGGCTTGGCAGGAGGCAGGAGGCTAGAGACTAGATGCGAGGCTTGGCGAGGCAGGAGGCTAGAGACTAGAGGCGAGGATTGGCAGTAGGCAGGAGGCTAGAGACTAAAGGCGAGGCTTGGCAGGAGGCAGGAGGCTGGAGTCTTCAGGCTTGAAGCTGGAGACTACAGGCGAGGCTTGGCAGGAGGCAGGAGGCTAGAGACTAGAGGCGAGTCTTGGCAGGAGGCAGGAGGCTAGAGACTAAAGGCGAGGCTTGGCAGGAGGCAGGAGGCTGGAGTCTTCAGGCTTGAGGCTGGAGACTAGAGGCGAGGCTTGGCAGGATGCAGGAGGCTGGAGTCTTCAGGCTTGAGGCTAGAGACCAGAGGCGAGGCTTGGCAGGAGGCAGGAGGCTGGAGTCTTCAGGCTTGAGGCTAGAGACAAGAGGTGAGACTTGGCGGAGGCAGGAGGCTAGAGACTATAGGCAAGGCTTGGCAGGAGGCAGGAGGCTAGTGACTAAAGGCGAGGCTTGTCAGGAGGCAGGAGGCTAGAGACTAGAGGCGAGGCTTGGCAGGAGACAGGAGGCTGGAGTCTTCAGGCTTGAGGCTAGAGACTAGAGGCGAGGCTTGGCAGGAGGCAGGAGGCTAGAGACTAGCGGCGATGCTTGGCAGGAGGCAGGAGGCTAGAGACTAAAGGCGAGGCTTGGCAGGAGGCAGGAGGTTAGAGATTAGAGGCGAGGCTTGGCAGGAGGCAGGAGGCTGGAGTCCAGGCTTGAGGCTGGAGACTAGAGGCAAGGCTTGGCAGGAGGCAGGAGGCTGGGGTCTTCAGGCTTGAGGCTGGAGACTAGAGGCGAGGCTTGGCAGGAGGCAGTAGGCTGGAGACTAGAGGCGAGGCTTGGCAGGAGGCAGGAGGCTGGAGTCTTCAGGCTTGAGGCTAGAGACTAGAGGCGAGGCTTGGCAGGAGACAGGAGGCTGGAGTCTTCAGGCTTGAGGCTAGAGACCAGATGCGAGGCTTGGCAGGAGGCAGGAGGCTGGAGTCTTCAGGCTTGAGGCTAGAGACCAGAGGCAAGGCTTGGCAGGAGGCAGGAGGCTAGAGACTAGAGGCGAGGCTTGGCAGGAGGCAGGATGATGGAGTCTTCAGGCTTGTGGCTAGAGACTAGAGGCGAGGCTTGGCAGAGGCAGGAGGCTAAAGAATGGAGGCGAGGCTTGGCAGGAGGCAGGAGGCTAGAGACTAGAGGCGAGGGTTGGCAGGAGGCAGGAGGCTAGAGACTAGAGGCGAGGCTTGGCAGGAGATAGGAGGCTGGAGACTAAAGGCGAGGCTTGGCAGGAGGCAGGAGGCTGGAGTCTTCAGGCTTGAGGCTGGAGACTAGAGGCGAGGCTTGGCAGGATGCAGGAGGCTGGAGTCTTCAGGCTTGAGGCTAGAGACCAGAGGCGAGGCTTGGCAGGAGGCAGGAGGCTGGAGTCTTCAGGCTTGAGGCTAGAGACTAGAGGCAAGACTTGGCAGAGGCAGGAGGCTAGAGACTATAGGCAAGTCTTGGCAGGAAGCAGGAGGCTAGAGACTAGAGGCGAGGCTTGGCAGGAGGCAGGAAGCTAGAGTGTAGAAGTGAGGCTTGCCGGAGGCAGGAGGCTAGAGACTAGAGGCGAGGCTTGGCAAGAGGCAGGAGGCTGGAGTCTTCAGGCTTGAGGCTAGAGAGTAGAGGCGAGGCTTGGCAGGATTCAGGAGGCTGGAGTCTTCAGGATTGAGGCTAGAGACTAGAGGCGAGGCTTGGCAGGAGACAGGAGGCTGGAGTCTTCAGGCTTGAGGCTAGAGACCAGATGCGAGGCTTGGCAGGAGGCAGGAGGATGGAGTCTTCAGGCTTGTGGCTAGAGACTAGAGGCGAGGCTTGGCAGAGGCAGGAGGCTAAAGAATGGAGGCGAGGCTTGGCAGGAGGCAGGAGGCTAGAGACTAGAGGCAAGGCTTGGCAGGAGGCAGGAGGCTAGAGACTAGAGGCAAGGCTTGGCAGGAGGCAGGAGGCTAGAGACTAGAGGCGAGGCTTGGCAGGAGATAGGAGGCTGGAGACTAAAGGTGAGGCTTGGCAGGAGGCAGGAGGCTGGAGTCTTCAGGCTTGAGGCTGGAGACTAGAGGCGAGGCTTGGCAGGATGCAGGAGGCTGGAGTCTTCAGGCTTGAGGCTAGAGACCAGAGGCGAGGCTTGGCAGGAGGCAGGAGGATGGAGTCTTCAGGCTTGAGGCTAGAGACAAGAGGCAAGACTTGGCGGAGGCAGGAGGCTAGAGTCTATAGGCAAGGCTTGGCAGGAAGCAGGAGGCTAGAGACTAGAGGCGAGGCTTGGCAGGATGCGGGAAGCTAGAGAGTAGAAGTGAGGCTTGCCGGAGGCAGGAGGCTAGAGACTAGAGGCGAGGCTTGGCAGGAGGCAGGAGGCTGGAGTCTTCAGGCTTGAGGCTAGAGACTAGAGGCGAGGCTTGGCAGGAGACAGGAGGCTGGAGTCTTCAGGCTTGAGGCTAGAGACCAGATGCGAGGCTTGGCAGGAGGCAGGAGGCTGGAGTCTTCAGGCTTGAGGCTAGAGACCAGAGGCAAGGCTTGGCAGGAGGCAGGAGGCTAGAGACTAGAGGCGAAGCTTGGCAGGAGGCAGGAGGATGGAGTCTTCAGGCTTGTGGCTAGAGACTAGAGGCGAGGCTTGGCAGAGGCAGGAGGCTAAAGAATGGAGGCGAGGCTTGGCAGGAGGCAGGAGGCTAGAGACTAGAGGCGAGGCTTGGCAGGAGGCAGGAGGCTAGAGACTAGAGGCGAGGCTTGGCAGGAGATAGGAGGCTGGAGACTAAAGGCGAGGCTTGGCAGGAGGCAGGAGGCTGGAGTCTTCAGGCTTGAGGCTGGAGACTAGAGGCGAGGCTTGGCAGGATGCAGGAGGCTGGAGTCTTCAGGCTTGAGGCTAGAGACCAGAGGTGAGGCTTGGCAGGAGGCAGGAGGCTGGAGTCTTCAGGCTTGAGGCTAGAGACTAGAGGCAAGACTTGGCGGAGGCAGGAGGCTAGAGACTATAGGCAAGGCTTGGCAGGAAGCAGGAGGCTAGAGGCTAGAGGCGAGGCTTGGCAGGAGGCAGAAAGCTAGAGAGTAGAAGTGAGGCTTGCCAGAGGCAGGAGGCTAGAGACTAGAGGCGAGGCTTGGCAGGAGGCAGGAAGCTGGAGTCTTCAGGCTTGAGGCTAGAGACTAGAGGCGAGGCTTGGCAGGATTTAGGAGGCTGGAGTCTTCAGGCTTGAGGCTAGAGACTAGAGGCGAGGCTTGGCAGGAGACAGGAGGCTGGAGTCTTCAGGCTTGAGGCTAGAGACCAGATGCGAGGCTTGGCAGGAGGCAGGAGGCTGGAGTCTTCAGGCTTGAGGCTAGAGACCAGAGGCAAGGCTTGGCAGGAGGCAGGAGGCTAGAGACTAGAGGCGAGGCTTGGCAGGAGGCAGGAGGATGGAGTCTTCAGGCTTGTGGCTAGAGACTAGAGGCGAGGCTTGGCAGAGGCAGGAGGCTAAAGAATGGAGGCGAGGCTTGGCAGGAGGCAGGAGGCTAGAGACTAGAGGCGAGGCTTGGCAGGAGATAGGAGGCTGGAGACTAAAGGCGAGGCTTGGCAGGAGGCAGGAGGCTGGAGTCTTCAGGCTTGAGGCTGGAGACTAGAGGCGAGGCTTGGCAGGATGCAGGAGGCTGGAGTCTTCAGGCTTGAGACTAGAGACCAGAGGCAAGGCTTGGCAGGAGGCAGGAGGCTGGAGTCTTCAGGCTTGAGGCTAGAGACTATAGGCAAGGCTTGGCAGGAAGCAGGAGGCTAGAGACTAGAGGCGAGGCTTGGAAGGAGGCAGGAAGCTAGAGAGTAGAAGTGAGGGTTGCCGGAGGCAGGAGGCTAGAGACTAGAGGCGAGGCTTAGCAGGAGGCAGGAGGCTGGAGTCTTCAGGCTTGAGGCTAGAGACTAGAGGCCAGGCTTGGCAGGATTCAGGAGGCTGGAGTCTTCAGGCTTGAGGCTAGAGACCAGAGGCGAGGCTTGGCAGGAGGCAGGAGGCTAGAGACTAAAGGCGAGGCTTGGCAGGAGGCAGGAGGCTGGAGTCTTCAGGCTTGAGGCTGGAGACTAGAGGCGAGGCTTGGCAGGATGCAGGAGGCTGGAGTCTTCAGGCTTGAGGCTAGAGACCAGAGGCGAGGCTTGGCAGGAGGCAGGAGGCTGGAGTCTTCAGGCTTGAGGCTAGAGACTAGAGGTGAGACTTGGCGGAGGCAGGAGGCTAGAGACTATAGGCAAGGCTTGGCAGGAGGCAGGAGGCTAGTGACTAAAGGTTATGCTTGGCAGGAGACAGGAGGCTAGAGACTAGAGGCGAGGCTTAGCAGGAGACAGGAGGCTGGAGTCTTCAGGCTTGAGGCTAGAGACTAGAGGCGAGGCTTGGCAGGAGGCAGGAGGCTAGAAACTAGCGGCGATGCTTGGCAGGAGGCTGGAGACTAAAGGCGAGGCTTGGCAGGAGGCAGGAGGTTAGAGACTAGAGGCAAGGCTTGGCAGGATGCAGGAGGCGGGAGTCTTCAGGCTTGAGGCTAGAGACCAGAGGTGAGGCTTGGCAGGAGGCAGGAGGCTGGAGTCTTCAGGCTTGAGGCTAGAGACAAGAGGTGAGACTTGGCGGAGGCAGGAGGCTAGAGACTCTAGGCAAGGCTTGGCAGGAGGCAGGAGGCTAGTGACTAAAGGCGAGGCTTGTCAGGAGGCAGGAGGCTAGAGACTAGAGGCGAGGCTTGGCAAGAGACAGGAGGCTGAGTCTTCAGGCTTGAGGCTAGAGACTAGAGGCGAGGCTTGGCAGGAGGCAGGAGGCTAGAGACTAGCGGCGATGCTTGGCAGGAGGCAGGAGGCTAGAGACTAAAGGCGAGGCTTGGCAGGAGGCAGGAGGTTAGAGACTAGAGGCGAGGCTTGGCAGGAGGCAGGAGGCTGGAGTCTTCAGGTTTAAGGCTGGAGACTAGAGGCGAGGCTTGGCAGGAGGCAGGAGGCTGGAGTCTTCAGGCTTGAGGCTAGAGACCAGAGGCGAGGCTTGGCAGGAGGCAGGAGGCTAGAGACTAGAGGCGAGGCTTGGCAGGAGGCAGGAGGCTAGAGACTAAAGGCGAGGCTTGGCAGGAGGCAGGAGTCTAGAGACTAGAGGCGAGGCTTGGCAGGAAGCAGGAGGCTAGAGACTAGAGGCGAGGCTTGGAAGGAGGCAGGAAGCTAGAGAGTAGAAGTGAGGGTTGCCGGAGGCAGGAGGCTAGAGACTAGAGGCGAGGCTTAGCAGGAGGCAGGAGGCTGGAGTCTTCAGGCTTGAGGCTAGAGACTAGAGGCCAGGCTTGGCAGGATTCAGGAGGCTGGAGTCTTCAGGCTTGAGGCTAGAGACCAGAGGCGAGGCTTGGCAGGAGGCAGGAGGCTAGAGACTAAAGGCGAGGCTTGGCAGGAGGCAGGAGGCTGGAGTCTTCAGGCTTGAGGCTGGAGACTAGAGGCGAGGCTTGGCAGGATGCAGGAGGCTGGAGTCTTCAGGCTTGAGGCTAGAGACCAGAGGCGAGGCTTGGCAGGAGGCAGGAGGCTGGAGTCTTCAGGCTTGAGGCTAGAGACTAGAGGTGAGACTTGGCGGAGGCAGGAGGCTAGAGACTATAGGCAAGGCTTGGCAGGAGGCAGGAGGCTAGTGACTAAAGGTTATGCTTGGCAGGAGACAGGAGGCTAGAGACTAGAGGCGAGGCTTAGCAGGAGACAGGAGGCTGGAGTCTTCAGGCTTGAGGCTAGAGACTAGAGGCGAGGCTTGGCAGGAGGCAGGAGGCTAGAAACTAGCGGCGATGCTTGGCAGGAGGCTGGAGACTAAAGGCGAGGCTTGGCAGGAGGCAGGAGGTTAGAGACTAGAGGCAAGGCTTGGCAGGATGCAGGAGGCGGGAGTCTTCAGGCTTGAGGCTAGAGACCAGAGGCGAGGCTTGGCAGGAGGCAGGAGGCTGGAGTCTTCAGGCTTGAGGCTAGAGACAAGAGGTGAGACTTGGCGGAGGCAGGAGGCTAGAGACTCTAGGCAAGGCTTGGCAGGAGGCAGGAGGCTAGTGACTAAAGGCGAGGCTTGTCAGGAGGCAGGAGGCTAGAGACTAGAGGCGAGGCTTGGCAAGAGACAGGAGGCTGAGTCTTCAGGCTTGAGGCTAGAGACTAGAGGCGAGGCTTGGCAGGAGGCAGGAGGCTAGAGACTAGCGGCGATGCTTGGCAGGAGGCAGGAGGCTAGAGACTAAAGGCGAGGCTTGGCAGGAGGCAGGAGGTTAGAGACTAGAGGCGAGGCTTGGCAGGAGGCAGGAGGCTGGAGTCTTCAGGTTTAAGGCTGGAGACTAGAGGCGAGGCTTGGCAGGAGGCAGGAGGCTGGAGTCTTCAGGCTTGAGGCTAGAGACCAGAGGCGAGGCTTGGCAGGAGGCAGGAGGCTAGAGACTAGAGGCGAGGCTTTGCAGGAGGCAGGAGGCTAGAGACTAAAGGCGAGGCTTGGCAGGAGGCAGGAGTCTAGAGACTAGAGGCGAGGCTTGGCAGGAAGCAGGAGGCTAGAGACTAGAGGCGAGGCTTGTCAGGAGGCAGGAGGCTAGAGACTAGAGGCGAGGCTTGGCAGGAGACAGGAGGCTGGAGTCTTCAGGCTTGAGGCTAGAGACTAGAGGCGAGGCTTGGCAGAAGGCAGGAGGCTAGAGACTAGCGGCGATGCTTGGCAGGAGGCAGGAGGCTAGAGACTAAAGGCGAGGCTTGGCAGGAGGCAGGAGGTTAGAGACTAGAGGCGAGGCTTGGCAGGAGGCAGGAGGCTGGAGTCTTCAGGTTTAAGGCTGGAGACTAGAGGCGAGGCTTGGCAGGAGGCAGGAGGCTGGAGTCTTCAGGCTTGAGGCTAGAGACCCGAGGCGAGGCTTGGCAGGAGGCAGGAGGCTAGAGACTAGAGGAGAGGCTTTGCAGGAGGCAGGAGGCTAGAGACTAAAGGCGAGGCTTGGCAGGAGGCAGGAGTCTAGAGACTAGAGGCGAGGCTTGGCAGGAGGAAGCAGGAGGCTAGAGACTAGAGGCGAGGCTTGGCAGTAGGCAGGAGGCTAGAGACTAGAGGCGAGGCTTGGCGGAGGCAGGAGGCTAGAGACTAGAGGCGAGGCTTGGCAGGAGGCAGGAGGCTAGAGACTAGATGCGAGGCTTGGCGAGGCAGGAGGCTAGAGACTAGAGGCGAGGATTGGCAGTAGGCAGGAGGCTAGAGACTAAAGGCGAGGCTTGGCAGGAGGCAGGAGGCTGGAGTCTTCAGGCTTGAAGCTGGAGACTACAGGCGAGGCTTGGCAGGAGGCAGGAGGCTAGAGACTAGAGGCGAGTCTTGGCAGGAGGCAGGAGGCTAGAGACTAAAGGCGAGGCTTGGCAGGAGGCAGGAGGCTGGAGTCTTCAGGCTTGAGGCTGGAGACTAGAGGCGAGGCTTGGCAGGATGCAGGAGGCTGGAGTCTTCAGGCTTGAGGCTAGAGACCAGAGGCGAGGCTTGGCAGGAGGCAGGAGGCTGGAGTCTTCAGGCTTGAGGCTAGAGACAAGAGGTGAGACTTGGCGGAGGCAGGAGGCTAGAGACTATAGGCAAGGCTTGGCAGGAGGCAGGAGGCTAGTGACTAAAGGCGAGGCTTGTCAGGAGGCAGGAGGCTAGAGACTAGAGGCGAGGCTTGGCAGGAGACAGGAGGCTGGAGTCTTCAGGCTTGAGGCTAGAGACTAGAGGCGAGGCTTGGCAGGAGGCAGGAGGCTAGAGACTAGCGGCGATGCTTGGCAGGAGGCAGGAGGCTAGAGACTAAAGGCGAGGCTTGGCAGGAGGCAGGAGGTTAGAGATTAGAGGCGAGGCTTGGCAGGAGGCAGGAGGCTGGAGTCCAGGCTTGAGGCTGGAGACTAGAGGCAAGGCTTGGCAGGAGGCAGGAGGCTGGGGTCTTCAGGCTTGAGGCTGGAGACTAGAGGCGAGGCTTGGCAGGAGGCAGTAGGCTGGAGACTAGAGGCGAGGCTTGGCAGGAGGCAGGAGGCTGGAGTCTTCAGGCTTGAGGCTAGAGACTAGAGGCGAGGCTTGGCAGGAGACAGGAGGCTGGAGTCTTTAGGCTTGAGGCTAGAGACCAGATGCGAGGCTTGGCAGGAGGCAGGAGGCTGGAGTCTTCAGGCTTGAGGCTAGAGACCAGAGGCAAGGCTTGGCAGGAGGCAGGAGGCTAGAGACTAGAGGCGAGGCTTGGCAGGAGGCAGGATGATGGAGTCTTCAGGCTTGTGGCTAGAGACTAGAGGCGAGGCTTGGCAGAGGCAGGAGGCTAAAGAATGGAGGCGAGGCTTGGCAGGAGGCAGGAGGCTAGAGACTAGAGGCGAGGTTTGGCAGGAGGCAGGAGGCTAGAGACTAGAGGCGAGGCTTGGCAGGAGATAGGAGGCTGGAGACTAAAGGCGAGGCTTGGCAGGAGGCAGGAGGCTGGAGTCTTCAGGCTTGAGGCTGGAGACTAGAGGCGAGGCTTGGCAGGATGCAGGAGGCTGGAGTCTTCAGGCTTGAGGCTAGAGACCAGAGGCGAGGCTTGGCAGGAGGCAGGAGGCTGGAGTCTTCAGGCTTGAGGCTAGAGACTAGAGGCAAGACTTGGCAGAGGCAGGAGGCTAGAGACTATAGGCAAGGCTTGGCAGGAAGCAGGAGGCTAGAGACTAGAGGCGAGGCTTGGCAGGAGGCAGGAAGCTAGAGTGTAGAAGTGAGGCTTGCCGGAGGCAGGAGGCTAGAGACTAGAGGCGAGGCTTGGCAAGAGGCAGGAGGCTGGAGTCTTCAGGCTTGAGGCTAGAGAGTAGAGGCGAGGCTTGGCAGGATTCAGGAGGCTGGAGTCTTCAGGATTGAGGCTAGAGACTAGAGGCGAGGCTTGGCAGGAGACAGGAGGCTGGAGTCTTCAGGCTTGAGGCTAGAGACCAGATGCGAGGCTTGGCAGGAGGCAGGAGGATGGAGTCTTCAGGCTTGTGGCTAGAGACTAGAGGCGAGGCTTGGCAGAGGCAGGAGGCTGAAGAATGGAGGCGAGGCTTGGCAGGAGGCAGGAGGCTAGAGACTAGAGGCAAGGCTTGGCAGGAGGCAGGAGGCTAGAGACTAGAGGCAAGGCTTGGCAGGAGGCAGGAGGCTAGAGACTAGAGGCGAGGCTTGGCAGGAGATAGGAGGCTGGAGACTAAAGGTGAGGCTTGGCAGGAGGCAGGAGGCTGGAGTCTTCAGGCTTGAGGCTGGAGACTAGAGGCGAGGCTTGGCAGGATGCAGGAGGCTGGAGTCTTCAGGCTTGAGGCTAGAGACCAGAGGCGAGGCTTGGCAGGAGGCAGGAGGATGGAGTCTTCAGGCTTGAGGCTAGAGACTAGAGGCAAGACTTGGCGGAGGCAGGAGGCTAGAGTCTATAGGCAAGGCTTGGCAGGAAGCAGGAGGCTAGAGACTAGAGGCGAGGCTTGGCAGGATGCGGGAAGCTAGAGAGTAGAAGTGAGGCTTGCCGGAGGCAGGAGGCTAGAGACTAGAGGCGAGGCTTGGCAGGAGGCAGGAGGCTGGAGTCTTCAGGCTTGAGGCTAGAGACTAGAGGCGAGGCTTGGCAGGAGACAGGAGGCTGGAGTCTTCAGGCTTGAGGCTAGAGACCAGATGCGAGGCTTGGCAGGAGGCAGGAGGCTGGAGTCTTCAGGCTTGAGGCTAGAGACCAGAGGCAAGGCTTGGCAGGAGGCAGGAGGCTAGAGACTAGAGGCGAAGCTTGGCAGCAGGCAGGAGGATGGAGTCTTCAGGCTTGTGGCTAGAGACTAGAGGCGAGGCTTGGCAGAGGCAGGAGGCTAAAGAATGGAGGCGAGGCTTGGCAGGAGGCAGGAGGCTAGAGACTAGAGGCGAGGCTTGGCAGGAGGCAGGAGGCTAGAGACTAGAGGCGAGGCTTGGCAGGAGATAGGAGGCTGGAGACTAAAGGCGAGGCTTGGCAGGAGGCAGGAGGCTGGAGTCTTCAGGCTTGAGGCTGGAGACTAGAGGCGAGGCTTGGCAGGATGCAGGAGGCTGGAGTCTTCAGGCTTGAGGCTAGAGACCAGAGGTGAGGCTTGGCAGGAGGCAGGAGGCTGGAGTCTTCAGGCTTGAGGCTAGAGACTAGAGGCAAGACTTGGCGGAGGCAGGAGGCTAGAGACTATAGGCAAGGCTTGGCAGGAAGCAGGAGGCTAGAGGCTAGAGGCGAGGCTTGGCAGGAGGCAGAAAGCTAGAGAGTAGAAGTGAGGCTTGCCAGAGGCAGGAGGCTAGAGACTAGAGGCGAGGCTTGGCAGGAGGCAGGAAGCTGGAGTCTTCAGGCTTGAGGCTAGAGACTAGAGGCGAGGCTTGGCAGGATTTAGGAGGCTGGAGTCTTCAGGCTTGAGGCTAGAGACTAGAGGCGAGGCTTGGCAGGAGACAGGAGGCTGGAGTCTTCAGGCTTGAGGCTAGAGACCAGATGCGAGGCTTGGCAGGAGGCAGGAGGCTGGAGTCTTCAGGCTTGAGGCTAGAGACCAGAGGCAAGGCTTGGCAGGAGGCAGGAGGCTAGAGACTAGAGGCGAGGCTTGGCAGGAGGCAGGAGGATGGAGTCTTCAGGCTTGTGGCTAGAGACTAGAGGCGAGGCTTGGCAGAGGCAGGAGGCTAAAGAATGGAGGCGAGGCTTGGCAGGAGGCAGGAGGCTAGAGACTAGAGGCGAGGCTTGGCAGGAGATAGGAGGCTGGAGACTAAAGGCGAGGCTTGGCAGGAGGCAGGAGGCTGGAGTCTTCAGGCTTGAGGCTGGAGACTAGAGGCGAGGCTTGGCAGGATGCAGGAGGCTGGAGTCTTCAGGCTTGAGACTAGAGACCAGAGGCAAGGCTTGGCAGGAGGCAGGAGGCTGGAGTCTTCAGGCTTGAGGCTAGAGACTATAGGCAAGGCTTGGCAGGAAGCAGGAGGCTAGAGACTAGAGGCGAGGCTTGGAAGGAGGCAGGAAGCTAGAGAGTAGAAGTGAGGGTTGCCGGAGGCAGGAGGCTAGAGACTAGAGGCGAGGCTTAGCAGGAGGCAGGAGGCTGGAGTCTTCAGGCTTGAGGCTAGAGACTAGAGGCCAGGCTTGGCAGGATTCAGGAGGCTGGAGTCTTCAGGCTTGAGGCTAGAGACCAGAGGCGAGGCTTGGCAGGAGGCAGGAGGCTAGAGACTAAAGGCGAGGCTTGGCAGGAGGCAGGAGGCTGGAGTCTTCAGGCTTGAGGCTGGGGACTAGAGGCGAGGCTTGGCAGGATGCAGGAGGCTGGAGTCTTCAGGCTTGAGGCTAGAGACCAGAGGCGAGGCTTGGCAGGAGGCAGGAGGCTGGAGTCTTCAGGCTTGAGGCTAGAGACTAGAGGTGAGACTTGGCGGAGGCAGGAGGCTAGAGACTATAGGCAAGGCTTGGCAGGAGGCAGGAGGCTAGTGACTAAAGGTTATGCTTGGCAGGAGACAGGAGGCTAGAGACTAGAGGCGAGGCTTAGCAGGAGACAGGAGGCTGGAGTCTTCAGGCTTGAGGCTAGAGACTAGAGGCGAGGCTTGGCAGGAGGCAGGAGGCTAGAAACTAGCGGCGATGCTTGGCAGGAGGCTGGAGACTAAAGGCGAGGCTTGGCAGGAGGCAGGAGGTTAGAGACTAGAGGCAAGGCTTGGCAGGATGCAGGAGGCGGGAGTCTTCAGGCTTGAGGCTAGAGACCAGAGGCGAGGCTTGGCAGGAGGCAGGAGGCTGGAGTCTTCAGGCTTGAGGCTAGAGACAAGAGGTGAGACTTGGCGGAGGCAGGAGGCTAGAGACTCTAGGCAAGGCTTGGCAGGAGGCAGGAGGCTAGTGACTAAAGGCGAGGCTTGTCAGGAGGCAGGAGGCTAGAGACTAGAGGCGAGGCTTGGCAAGAGACAGGAGGCTGAGTCTTCAGGCTTGAGGCTAGAGACTAGCGGCGATGCTTGGCAGGAGGCAGGAGGCTAGAGACTAAAGGCGAGGCTTGGCAGGAGGCAGGAGGTTAGAGACTAGAGGCGAGGCTTGGCAGGAGGCAGGAGGCTGGAGTCTTCAGGTTTAAGGCTGGAGACTAGAGGCGAGGCTTGGCAGGAGGCAGGAGGCTGGAGTCTTCAGGCTTGAGGCTAGAGACCAGAGGCGAGGCTTGGCAGGAGGCAGGAGGCTAGAGACTAGAGGCGAGGCTTTGCAGGAGGCAGGAGGCTAGAGACTAAAGGCGAGGCTTGGCAGGAGGCAGGAGTCTAGAGACTAGAGGCGAGGCTTGGCAGGAAGCAGGAGGCTAGAGACTAGAGGCGAGGCTTGGCAGGAGGCAGGAGGCTAGAGACTAGAGGCGAGGCTTGGCAGGAGGCAGGAGGCTAGAGACTAGAGGCGAGGCTTGGCAGGAGGCAGGAGGCTAGAGACTAGATGCGAGGCTTGGCGAGGCAGGAGGCTAGAGACTAGAGGCGAGGATTGGCAGTAGGCAGGAGGCTAGAGACTAAAGGCGAGGCTTGGCAGGAGGCAGGAGGCTGGAGTCTTCAGGCTTGAAGCTGGAGACTACAGGCGAGGCTTGGCAGGAGGCAGGAGGCTAGAGACTAGAGGCGAGTCTTGGCAGGAGGCAGGAGGCTAGAGACTAAAGGCGAGGCTTGGCAGGAGGAAGGAGGCTGGAGTCTTCAGGCTTGAGGCTGGAGACTAGAGGCGAGGCTTGGCAGGATGCAGGAGGCTGGAGTCTTCAGGCTTGAGGCTAGAGACCAGAGGCGAGGCTTGGCAGGAGGCAGGAGGCTGGAGTCTTCAGGCTTCAGGCTAGAGACAAGAGGTGAGACTTGGCGGAGGCAGGAGGCTAGAGACTAAAGGCGAGGCTTGTCAGGAGGCAGGAGGCTAGAGACTAGAGGCGAGGCTTGGCAGGAGACAGGAGGCTGGAGTCTTCAGGCTTGAGGCTAGAGACTAGAGGCGAGGCTTGGCAGAAGGCAGGAGGCTAGAGACTAGCGGCGATGCTTGGCAGGAGGCAGGAGGCTAGAGACTAAAGGCGAGGCTTGGCAGGAGGCAGGAGGTTAGAGACTAGAGGCGAGGCTTGGCAGGAGGCAGGAGGCTGGAGTCTTCAGGTTTAAGGCTGGAGACTAGAGGCGAGGCTTGGTAGGAGGCAGGAGGCTGGAGTCTTCAGGCTTGAGGCTAGAGACCCGAGGCGAGGCTTGGCAGGAGGCAGGAGGCTAGAGACTAGAGGAGAGGCTTTGCAGGAGGCAGGAGGCTAGAGACTAAAGGCGAGGCTTGGCAGGAGGCAGGAGTCTAGAGACTAGAGGCGAGGCTTGGCAGGAAGCAGGAGGCTGGAGACTAGAGGCGAGGCTTGGCAGTAGGCAGGAGGCTAGAGACTAGAGGCGAGGCTTGGCGGAGGCAGGAGGCTAGAGACTAGAGGCGAGGCTTGGCAGGAGGCAGGAGGCTAGAGACTAGAGGCGAGGCTTGGCAGGAGGCAGGAGGCTAGAGACTAGAGGCGAGGATTGGCAGTAGGCAGGAGGCTAGAGACTAAAGGCGAGGCTTGGCAGGAGGCAGGAGGCTGGAGTCTTCAGGCTTGAAGCTGGAGACTACAGGCGAGGCTTGGCAGGAGGCAGGAGGCTAGAGACTAGAGGCGAGTCTTGGCAGGAGGCAGGAGGCTAGAGACTAAAGGCGAGGCTTGGCAGGAGGCAGGAGGCTGGAGTCTTCAGGCTTGAGGCTGGAGACTAGAGGCGAGGCTTGGCAGGATGCAGGAGGCTGGAGTCTTCAGGCTTGAGGCTAGAGACCAGAGGCGAGGCTTGGCAGGAGGCAGGAGGCTGGAGTCTTCAGGCTTGAGGCTAGAGACAAGAGGTGAGACTTGGCGGAGGCAGGAGGCTAGAGACTATAGGCAAGGCTTGGCAGGAGGCAGGAGGCTAGTGACTAAAGGCGAGGCTTGTCAGGAGGCAGGAGGCTAGAGACTAGAGGCGAGGCTTGGCAGGAGACAGGAGGCTGGAGTCTTCAGGCTTGAGGCTAGAGACTAGAGGCGAGGCTTGGCAGGAGGCAGGAGGCTAGAGACTAGCGGCGATGCTTGGCAGGAGGCAGGAGGCTAGAGACTAAAGGCGAGGCTTGGCAGGAGGCAGGAGGTTAGAGATTAGAGGCGAGGCTTGGCAGGAGGCAGGAGGCTGGAGTCCAGGCTGGAGGCTGGAGACTAGAGGCAAGGCTTGGCAGGAGGCAGGAGGCTGGGGTCTTCAGGCTTGAGGCTGGAGACTAGAGGCGAGGCTTGGCAGGAGGCAGTAGGCTGGAGACTAGAGGCGAGGCTTGGCAGGAGGCAGGAGGCTGGAGTCTTCAGGCTTGAGGCTAGAGACTAGAGGCGAGGCTTGGCAGGAGACAGGAGGCTGGAGTCTTCAGGCTTGAGGCTAGAGACCAGATGCGAGGCTTGGCAGGAGGCAGGAGGCTGGAGTCTTCAGGCTTGAGGCTAGAGACCAGAGGCAAGGCTTGGCAGGAGGCAGGAGGCTAGAGACTAGAGGCGAGGCTTGGCAGGAGGCAGGATGATGGAGTCTTCAGGCTTGTGGCTAGAGACTAGAGGCGAGGCTTGGCAGAGGCAGGAGGCTAAAGAATGGAGGCGAGGCTTGGCAGGAGGCAGTAGGCTAGAGACTAGAGGCGAGGTTTGGCAGGAGGCAGGAGGCTAGAGACTAGAGGCGAGGCTTGGCAGGAGATAGGAGGCTGGAGACTAAAGGCGAGGCTTGGCAGGAGGCAGGAGGCTGGAGTCTTCAGGCTTGAGGCTGGAGACTAGAGGCGAGGCTTGGCAGGATGCAGGAGGCTGGAGTCTTCAGGCTTGAGGCTAGAGACCAGAGGCGAGGCTTGGCAGGAGGCAGGAGGCTGGAGTCTTCAGGCTTGAGGCTAGAGACTAGAGGCAAGACTTGGCAGAGGCAGGAGGCTAGAGACTATAGGCAAGGCTTGGCAGGAAGCAGGAGGCTAGAGACTAGAGGCGAGGCTTGGCAGGAGGCAGGAAGCTAGAGTGTAGAAGTGAGGCTTGCCGGAGGCAGGAGGCTAGAGACTAGAGGCGAGGCTTGGCAAGAGGCAGGAGGCTGGAGTCTTCAGGCTTGAGGCTAGAGACTAGAGGCGAGGCTTGGCAGGATTCAGGAGGCTGGAGTCTTCAGGATTGAGGATAGAGACTAGAGGCGAGGCTTGGCAGGAGACAGGAGGCTGGAGTCTTCAGGCTTGAGGCTAGAGACCAGATGCGAGGCTTGGCAGGAGGCAGGAGGATGGAGTCTTCAGGCTTGTGGCTAGAGACTAGAGGCGAGGCTTGGCAGAGGCAGGAGGCTAAAGAATGGAGGCGAGGCTTGGCAGGAGGCAGGAGGCTAGAGACTAGAGGCAAGGCTTGGCAGGAGGCAGGAGGCTAGAGACTAGAGGCGAGGCTTGGCAGGAGATAGGAGGCTGGAGACTAAAGGTGAGGCTTGGCAGGAGGCAGGAGGCTGGAGTCTTCAGGCTTGAGGCTGGAGACTAGAGGCGAGGCTTGGCAGGATGCAGGAGGCTGGAGTCTTCAGGTTTGAGGCTAGAGACCAGAGGCGAGGCTTGGCAGGAGGCAGGAGGATGGAGTCTTCAGGCTTGAGGCTAGAGACTAGAGGCAAGACTTGGCGGAGGCAGGAGGCTAGAGTCTATAGGCAAGGCTTGGCAGGAAGCAGGAGGCTAGAGACTAGAGGCGAGGCTTGGCAGGAGGCGGGAAGCTAGAGAGTAGAAGTGAGGCTTGCCGGAGGCAGGAGGCTAGAGACTAGAGGCGAGGCTTGGCAGGAGGCAGGAGGCTGGAGTCTTCAGGCTTGAGGCTAGAGACTAGAGGCGAGGCTTGGCAGGAGACAGGAGGCTGGAGTCTTCAGGCTTGAGGCTAGAGACCAGATGCGAGGCTTGGCAGGAGGCAGGAGGCTGGAGTCTTCAGGCTTGAGGCTAGAGACCAGAGGCAAGGCTTGGCAGGAGGCAGGAGGCTAGAGACTAGAGGCGAAGCTTGGCAGGAGGCAGGAGGATGGAGTCTTCAGGCTTGTGGCTAGAGACTAGAGGCGAGGCTTGGCAGAGGCAGGAGGCTAAAGAATGGAGGCGAGGCTTGGCAGGAGGCAGGAGGCTAGAGACTAGAGGCGAGGCTTGGCAGGAGGCAGGAGGCTAGAGACTAGAGGCGAGGCTTGGCAGGAGATAGGAGGCTGGAGACTAAAGGCGAGGCTTGGCAGGAGGCAGGAGGCTGGAGTCTTCAGGCTTGTGGCTGGAGACTAGAGGCGAGGCTTGGCAGGATGCAGGAGGCTGGAGTCTTCAGGCTTGAGGCTAGAGACCAGAGGTGAGGCTTGGCAGGAGGCAGGAGGCTGGAGTCTTCAGGCTTGAGGCTAGAGACTAGAGGCAAGACTTGGCGGAGGCAGGAGGCTAGAGACTATAGGCAAGGCTTGGCAGGAAGCAGGAGGCTAGAGGCTAGAGGCGAGGCTTGGCAGGAGGCAGAAAGCTAGAGAGTAGAAGTGAGGCTTGCCGGAGGCAGGAGGCTAGAGACTAGAGGCGAGGCTTGGCAGGAGGCAGGAGGCTGGAGTCTTCAGGCTTGAGGCTAGAGACTAGAGGCGAGGCTTGGCAGGATTTAGGAGGCTGGAGTCTTCAGGCTTGAGGCTAGAGACTAGAGGCGAGGCTTGGCAGGAGACAGGAGGCTGGAGTCTTCAGGCTTGAGGCTAGAGACCAGATGCGAGGCTTGGCAGGAGGCAGGAGGCTGGAGTCTTCAGGCTTGAGGCTAGAGACCAGAGGCAAGGCTTGGCAGGAGGCAGGAGGCTAGAGACTAGAGGCGAGGCTTGGCAGGAGGCAGGAGGATGGAGTCTTCAGGCTTGTGGCTAGAGACTAGAGGCGAGGCTTGGCAGAGGCAGGAGGCTAAAGAATGGAGGCGAGGCTTGGCAGGAGGCAGGAGGCTAGAGACTAGAGGCGAGGCTTGGCAGGAGATAGGAGGCTGGAGACTAAAGGCGAGGCTTGGCAGGAGGCAGGAGGCTGGAGTCTTCAGGCTTGAGGCTGGAGACTAGAGGCGAGGCTTGGCAGGATGCAGGAGGCTGGAGTCTTCAGGCTTGAGGCTAGAGACCAGAGGCAAGGCTTGGCAGGAGGCAGGAGGCTGGAGTCTTCAGGCTTGAGGCTAGAGACTATAGGCAAGGCTTGGCAGGAAGCAGGAGGCTAGAGACTAGAGGCGAGGCTTGGCAGGAGGCAGGAAGCTAGAGAGTAGAAGTGAGGGTTGCCGGAGGCAGGAGGCTAGAGACTAGAGGCGAGGCTTGGCAGGAGGCAGGAGGCTGGAGTCTTCAGGCTTGAGGCTAGAGACTAGAGGCGAGGCTTGGCAGGATTCAGGAGGCTGGAGTCTTCAGGCTTGAGGCTAGAGACCAGAGGCGAGGCTTGGCAGGAGGCAGGAGGCTAGAGACTAAAGGCGAGGCTTGGCAGGAGGCAGGAGGCTGGAGTCTTCAGGCTTGAGGCTGGAGACTAGAGGCGAGGCTTGGCAGGATGCAGGAGGCTGGAGTCTTCAGGCTTGAGGCTAGAGACCAGAGGCGAGGCTTGGCAGGAGGCAGGAGGCTGGAGTCTTCAGGCTTGAGGCTAGAGACTAGAGGTGAGACTTGGCGGAGGCAGGAGGCTAGAGACTATAGGCAAGGCTTGGCAGGAGGCAGGAGGCTAGTGACTAAAGGTTATGCTTGGCAGGAGACAGGAGGCTAGAGACTAGAGGCGAGGCTTAGCAGGAGACAGGAGGCTGGAGTCTTCAGGCTTGAGGCTAGAGACTAGAGGCGAGGCTTGGCAGGAGGCAGGAGGCTAGAAACTAGCGGCGATGCTTGGCAGGAGGCTGGAGACTAAAGGCGAGGCTGGGCAGGAGGCAGGAGGTTAGAGACTAGAGGCGAGGCTTGGCAGGATGCAGGAGGCGGGAGTCTTCAGGCTTGAGGCTAGAGACCAGAGGCGAGGCTTGGCAGGAGGCAGGAGGCTGGAGTCTTCAGGCTTGAGGCTAGAGACAAGAGGTGAGACTTGGCGGAGGCAGGAGGCTAGAGACTATAGGCAAGGCTTGGCAGGAGGCAGGAGGCTAGTGACTAAAGGCGAGGCTTGTCAGGAGGCAGGAGGCTAGAGACTAGAGGCGAGGCTTGGCAAGAGACAGGAGGCTGGAGTCTTCAGGCTTGAGGCTAGAGACTAGAGGCGAGGCTTGGCAGGAGGCAGGAGGCTAGAGACTAGCGGCGATGCTTGGCAGGAGGCAGGAGGCTAGAGACTAAAGGCGAGGCTTGGCAGGAGGCAGGAGGTTAGAGACTAGAGGCGAGGCTTGGCAGGAGGCAGGAGGCTGGAGTCTTCAGGTTTAAGGCTGGAGACTAGAGGCGAGGCTTGGCAGGAGGCAGGAGGCTGGAGTCTTCAGGCTTGAGGCTAGAGACCAGAGGCGAGGCTTGGCAGGAGGCAGGAGGCTAGAGACTAGAGGCGAGGCTTTGCAGGAGGCAGGAGGCTAGAGACTAAAGGCGAGGCTTGGCAGGAGGCAGGAGTCTAGAGACTAGAGGCGAGGCTTGGCAGGAAGCAGGAGGCTTGAGACTAGAGGCGAGGCTTGGCAGGAGGCAGGAGGCTAGAGACTAGAGGCGAGGCTTGGCGGAGGCAGGAGGCTAGAGACTAGAGGCGAGGCTTGGCAGGAGGCAGGAGGCTAGAGACTAGATGCGAGGCTTGGCGAGGCAGGAGGCTAGAGACTAGAGGCGAGGATTGGCAGTAGGCAGGAGGCTAGAGACTAGAGGCGAGGCTTGGCAGGAGGCAGGAGGCTGGAGTCTTCAGGCTTGAAGCTGGAGACTACAGGCGAGGCTTGGCAGGAGGCAGGAGGCTAGAGACTAGAGGCGAGGCTTGGCAGGAGGCAGGAGGCTAGAGACTAAAGGCGAGGCTTGGCAGGAGGCAGGAGGCTGGAGTCTTCAGGCTTGAGGCTGGAGACTAGAGGCGAGGCTTGGCAGGATGCAGGAGGCTGGAGTCTTCAGGCTTGAGGCTAGAGACCAGAGGCGAGGCTTGGCAGGAGGCAGGAGGCTGGAGTCTTCAGGCTTGAGGCTAGAGACAAGAGGTGAGACTTGGCGGAGGCAGGAGGCTAGAGACTAGAGGCGAGGCTTGGCAGGAGGCAGGAGGCTAGAGACTAGAGGCGAGGCTTGGCAGGAGGCAGGAAGCTAGAGAGTAGAAGTGAGGCTTGCCGGAGGCAGGAGGCTAGAGACTAGAGGCGAGGCTTGGCAGGAGGCAGGAGGCTAGAGACTAGCGGCGATGCTTGGCAGGAGGCAGGAGGCTAGAGACTAAAGGCGAGGCTTGGCAGGAGGCAGGAGGTTAGAGACTAGAGGCGAGGCTTGGCAGGAGGCAGGAGGCTGGAGTCTTCAGGCTTGAGGCTGGAGACTAGAGGCGAGGCTTGGCAGGAGGCAGGAGGCTGGAGTCTTCAGGCTTGAGGCTAGAGACCAGAGGCGAGGCTTGGCAGGAGGCAGGAGGCTAGAGACTAGAGGAGAGGCTTTGCAGGAGGCAGGAGGCTAGAGACTAAAGGCGAGGCTTGGCAGGAGGCAGGACTCTAGAGACTAGAGGCGAGGCTTGGCAGGAGGCAGGAGACTGGAGACTAGAGGCGAGGCTTGCCAGGAGACAGGAGGCTGGAGTCTTCAGGCTTCAGGCTAGAGACTAGAGGCGAGGCTCGGCAGGAGACAGGAGGCTGGAGTCTTCAGGCTTGAGGCTAGAGACCAGAGGCGAGGCTTGGCAGGAGGCAGGAGGCTGGAGTCTTCAGGCTTGAGGCTAGAGACTAGAGGCGAGGCTTGGCGGAGGCAGGAGGCTAGAGACTAGAGGCGAGGCTTGGCAGGAGGCAGGAGGCTAGAGACTAGAGGCGAGGCTTGGCAGGAAGAAGGAGGCTGGAGTCTTCAGGCTTGTGGCAAGAGACTAGAGGCGAGGCTTGGCAGAGGCAGGAGGCTAGAGACTAGAGGCGAGGCTTGGCAGGAGGCAGGAGGCTAGAGACTAGAGGCGAGGCTTGGCGGAGTCAGGAGGCTAGAGACTAGAGGCGTGACTTGGCAGGAGGCAGGAGGCTAGAGACGAGAGGCGAGGCTTGGCAGGAGGCAGGAGGCTAGAGACTAGAGGCGTGGCTTGGCAGGAGATAGGAGGCTGGAGACTAAAGGCGAGGCTTGGCAGGAGGCAGGAGGCTGGAGTCTTCAGGCTTGAGGCTAGAGACTAGAGGTGAGACTTGGCAGGAGGCAGGAGGCTAGAGACTCTAGGCAAGGCTTGGCAAGAGGCAGGAGGCTAGTGACTAAAGGCGAGGCTTGTCAGGAGGCAGGAGGCTAGAGACTAGAGGCGAGGCTTGGCAGGAGACAGGAGGCTGGAGTCTTCAGGCTTGAGGCTAGAGACTAGAGGCGAGGCTTGGCAGGAGGCAGGAGGCTAGAGACTAGCGGCGATGCTTGGCAGGAGGCAGGAGGCTAGAGAGTAAAGGCGAGGCTTGGCAGGAGGCAGGAGGTTAGAGACTAGAGGCGAGGCTTGGCAGGAGGCAGGAGGCTGGAGTCTTCAGGCTTAAGGCTGGAGACTAGAGGCGAGGCTTGGCAGGAGGCAGGAGGCTGGAGTCCAGGCTTGAGGCTGGAGACTAGAGGCAAGGCTTGGCAGGAGGCAGGAGGCTGGGGTCTTCAGGCTTGAGGCTGGAGACTAGAGGCGAGGCTTGGCAGGAGGCAGTAGGCTGGAGACTGGAGGCGAGGCTTGGCAGGAGGCAGGAGGCTGGAGTCTTCAGGCTTGAGGCTAGAGACTAGAGGCGAGGCTTGGCAGGATTCAGGAGGCGGGAGTCTTCAGGATTGAGGCTAGAGACTGGAGGCGAGGCTTGGCAGGAGACAGGAGGCTGGAGTCTTCAGGCTTGAGGCTAGAGACCAGATGCGAGGCTTGGCAGGAGGCAGGAGGCTGGAGTCTTCAGGCTTGAGGCTAGAGACCAGAGGCAAGGCTTGGCAGGAGCAAGGAGGCTAGAGACTAGAGGCGAGGCTTGGCAGGAGGCAGGAGGATGGAGTCTTCAGGCTTGTGGCTAGAGACTAGAGGCGAGGCTTGGCAGAGGCAGGAGGCTAAAGAATGGAGGCGAGGCTTGGCAGGAGGCAGGAGGCTAGAGACTGGAGGCGAGGCTTGGCAGGAGGCAGGAGGCTAGAGACTAGAGGCGAGGCTTGGCAGGAGATAGGAGGCTGGAGACTAAAGGCGAGGCTTGGCAGGAGGCAGGAGGCTGGAGTCTTCAGGCTTGAGGCTGGAGACTAGAGGCGAGGCTTGGCAGGATGCAGGAGGCTGGAGTCTTCAGGCTTGAGGCTAGAGACCAGAGGCGAGGCTTGGCAGGAGGCAGGAGGCTGGAGTCTTCAGGCTTGAGGCTAGAGACTAGAGGCAAGACTTGGCGGAGGCAGGAGGCTAGAGACTATAGGCAAGGCTTGGCAGGAAGCAGGAGGCTAGAGACTAGAGGCGAGGCTTGGCAGGAGGCAGGAAGCTAGAGAGTAGAAGTGAGGCTTGCCGGAGGCAGGAGGCTAGAGACTAGAGGCGAGGCTTGGCAGGAGGCAGGAGGCTGGAGTCTTCAGGCTTGAGGCTAGAGACTAGAGGCGAGGCTTGGCAGGAGACAGGAGGCTGGAGTCTTCAGGCTTGAGGCTAGAGACCAGATGCGAGGCTTGGCAGGAGGCAGGAGGCTGGAGTCTTCAGGCTTGAGGCTAGAGACCAGAGGCAAGGCTTGGCAGGAGGCAGGAGGCTAGAGACTAGAGGCGAAGCTTGGCAGGAGGCAGGAGGATGGAGTCCTCAGGCTTGTGGCTAGAGACTAGAGGCGAGGCTTGGCAGAGGCAGGAGGCTAAAGAATGGAGGCGAGGCTTGGCAGGAGGCAGGAGGCTAGAGACTAGAGGCGAGGCTTGGCAGGAGGCAGGAGGCTAGAGACTAGAGGCGAGGCTTGGCAGGAGATAGGAGGCTGGAGACTAAAGGCGAGGCTTGGCAGGAGGCAGGAGGCTGGAGTCTTCAGGCTTGAGGCTGGAGACTAGAGGCGAGGCTTGGCAGGATGCAGGAGGCTGGAGTCTTCAGGCTTGAGGCTAGAGACCAGAGGTGAGGCTTGGCAGGAGGCAGGAGGCTGGAGTCTTCAGGCTTGAGGCTAGAGACTAGAGGCAGGACTTGGCGGAGGCAGGAGGCTAGAGACTATAGGCAAGGCTTGGCAGGAAGCAGGAGGCTAGAGACTAGAGGCGAGGCTTGGCAGGAGGCAGGAAGCTAGAGAGTAGAAGTGAGGCTTGCCGGAGGCAGGAGGCTAGAGACTAGAGGCGAGGCTTGGCAGGAGGCAGGAGGCTGGAGTCTTCAGGCTTGAGGCTAGAGACTAGAGGCGAGGCTTGGCAGGATTTAGGAGGCTGGAGTCTTCAGGCTTGAGGCTAGAGACTAGAGGCGAGGCTTGGCAGGAGACAGGAGGCTGGAGTCTTCAGGCTTGAGGCTAGAGACTAGCGGCGAGGCTTGGCGGAGGCAGGAGGCTGGAGACTAGAGGCGAGGCTTGGCAGTAGGCAGGCGGCTAGAGACTAGAGGCAAGGCTTGGCAGGAGGCAAGAGGCTAGAGTCTAGAGGCGAGGCTTGGCAGGAAGAAGGAGGCTGGAGTCTTCAGGCTTGTGGCTAGAGACTAGAGGCGAGGCTTGGCAGAGGCAGGAGGCTAGAGACTAGAGGCGAGGCTTGGCAGGAGGCAGGAGGCTAGAGACGAGAGGCGAGGCTTGGCAGGAGGCAGGAGGCTAGAGACTAGAGGCGTGGCTTGGCAGGAGATAGGAGGCTGGAGACTAAAGGCGAGGCTTGGCAGGAGGCAGGAGGCTGGAGTCTAGAGGCGTGGCTTGGCAGGAGATAGGAGGCTGGAGACTAGAGGCGAGGCTTGGCAGGATGCAGGAGGCTGGAGTCTTCAGGCTTGAGGCTAGAGACCAGAGGCAAGGCTTGGCAGGAGGCAGGAGGCTGGAGTCTTCAGGCTTGAGGCTAGAGACTATAGGCAAGGCTTGGCAGGAAGCAGGAGGCTAGAGACTAGAGGCGAGGCTTGGCAGGAGGCAGGAAGCTAGAGAGTAGAAGTGAGGGTTGCCGGAGGCAGGAGGCTAGAGACTAGAGGCGAGGCTTGGCAGGAGGCAGGAGGCTGGAGTCTTCAGGCTTGAGGCTAGAGACTAGAGGCGAGGCTTGGCAGGATTCAGGAGGCTGGAGTCTTCAGGCTTGAGGCTAGAGACCAGAGGCGAGGCTTGGCAGGAGGCAGGAGGCTAGAGACTAAAGGCGAGGCTTGGCAGGAGGCAGGAGGCTGGAGTCTTCAGGCTTGAGGCTGGAGACTAGAGGCGAGGCTTGGCAGGATGCAGGAGGCTGGAGTCTTCAGGCTTGAGGCTAGAGACCAGAGGCGAGGCTTGGCAGGAGGCAGGAGGCTGGAGTCTTCAGGCTTGAGGCTAGAGACTAGAGGTGAGACTTGGCGGAGGCAGGAGGCTAGAGACTATAGGCAAGGCTTGGCAGGAGGCAGGAGGCTAGTGACTAAAGGTTATGCTTGGCAGGAGACAGGAGGCTAGAGACTAGAGGCGAGGCTTAGCAGGAGACAGGAGGCTGGAGTCTTCAGGCTTGAGGCTAGAGACTAGAGGCGAGGCTTGGCAGGAGGCAGGAGGCTAGAAACTAGCGGCGATGCTTGGCAGGAGGCTGGAGACTAAAGGCGAGGCTTGGCAGGAGGCAGGAGGTTAGAGACTAGAGGCGAGGCTTGGCAGGAGGCAGGAGGCTGGAGTCTTCAGGCTTAAGGCTGGAGACTAGAGGCGAGGCTTGGCAGGAGGCAGGAGGCTGGAGTCTTCAGGCTTGAGGCTAGAGACAAGAGGTGAGACTTGGCGGAGGCAGGAGGCTAGAGACTATAGGCAAGGCTTGGCAGGAGGCAGGAGGCTAGTGACTAAAGGCGAGGCTTGTCAGGAGGCAGGAGGCTGGAGACTAGAGGCGAGGCTTGGCAGGAGGCAGTAGGCTGGAGTCCAGGCTTGAGGCTGGAGACTAGAGGCGAGGCTTGGCAGGAGGTAGGAGGCTGGAGTCTTCAGGCTTGAGGCTGGAGACTAGAGCCGAGGCTTGGCAGGAGACAGGAGGCTGGAGTCTTCAGGCTTGAGGCTAGAGACCAGAGGCAAGGCTTGGCAGGAGGCAGGAGGCTAGAGACTAGAGGCGAGGCTTGGCAGGAGGCAGGAGGCTGGAGTCTTCAGGCTTGAGGCTAGAGGTGAGACTTGGCGGAGGCAGGAGGCTAGAGACTATAGGCAAGGCTTGGCAGGAGGCAGGAGGCTAGTGACTAAAGGCGAGGCTTGTCAGGAGGCAGGAGGCTAGAGACTAGAGGCGAGGCTTGGCAGGAGACAGGAGGCTGGAGTCTTCAGGCTTGAGGCTAGAGACTAGAGGCGAGGCTTGGCAGGAGGCAGGAGGCTGGAGACTAGCGGTGATGCTTAGCAGGAGGCAGGAGGCTAGAGACTAAAGGCGAGGCTTGGCAGGAGGCAGGAGGTTAGAGACTAGAGGCGAGGCTTGGCAGGAGGCAGGAGGCTGGAGTCTTCAGGTTTAAGGCTGGAGACTAGAGGCGAGGCTTGGCAGGAGGTAGGAGGCTGGAGTCCAGGCTTGAGGCTGGAGACTAGAGGCAAGGCTTGGCAGGAGGCAGGAGGCTGGGGTCTTCAGGCTTGAGGCTGGAGACTAGAGGCGAGGCTTGGCAGGAGGCAATAGGCTGGAGACTAGAGGCGAGGCTTGGCAGGAGGCAGGAGGCTGGAGTCTTCAGGCTTGAGGCTAGAGACTAGAGGCGAGGCTTGGCAGGAGACAGGAGGGTGGAGACTTCAGGCTTGAGGCTAGAGACCAGATGCGAGGCTTGGCAGGAGGCAGGAGGCTGGAGTCTTCAGGCTTGAGGCTAGAGACCAGAGGCAAGGCTTGGCAGGAGCAAGGAGGCTAGAGACTAGAGGCGAGGCTTGGCAGGAGGCAGGAGGCTAGAGACTAGAGGCGAGTCTTGGCAGGAGGCAGGAGGCTAGAGACTAAAGGCGAGGCTTGGCAGGAGGCAGGAGGCTGGAGTCTTCAGGCTTGAGGCTGGAGACTAGAGGCGAGGCTTGGCAGGATGCAGGAGGCTGGAGTCTTCAGACTTGAGGCTAGAGACCAGAGGCGAGGCTTGGCAGGAGGCAGGAGGCTGGAGTCTTCAGGCTTGAGGCTAGAGACTAGAGGTGAGACTTGGCGGAGGCAGGAGGCTAGAGACTATAGGCAAGGCTTGGCAGGAGGCAGGAGGCTAGTGACTAAAGGCGAGGCTTGTCAGGAGGCAGGAGGCTAGAGACTAGAGGCGAGGCTTGGCAGGAGACAGGAGGCTGGAGTCTTCAGGCTTGAGGCTAGAGACTAGAGGCGAGGCTTGGCAGGAGGCAGGAGGCTAGAGACTAGCGGCGATGCTTGGCAGGAGGCAGGAGGCTAGAGAGTAAAGGCGAGGCTTGGCAGGAGGCAGGAGGTTAGAGACTAGAGGCGAGGCTTGGCAGGAGGCAGGAGGCTGGAGTCTTCAGGTTTAAGGCTGGAGACTAGAGGCGAGGCTTGGCAGGAGGCAGGAGGCTGGAGTCCAGGCTTGAGGCTGGAGACTAGAGGCAAGGCTTGGCAGGAGGCAGGAGGCTGGGGTCTTCAGGCTTGAGGCTGGAGACTAGAGGCGAGGCTTGGCAGGAGGCAGTAGGCTGGAGACTGGAGGCGAGGCTTGGCAGGAGGCAGGAGGCTGGAGTCTTCAGGCTTGAGGCTAGAGACTAGAGGCGAGGCTTGGCAGGATTCAGGAGGCTGGAGTCTTCAGGCTTGAGGCTAGAGACCAGAGGCGAGGCTTGGCAGGAGGCAGGAGGCTGGAGTCTTCAGGCTTGAGGCTAGAGACTAGAGGCAAGACTTGGCAGGAGGCAGGAGGCTAGAGTCTATAGGCAAGGCTTGGCAGGAAGCAGGAGGCTAGAGACTAGAGGCGAGGCTTGGCAGGAGGCGGGAAGCTAGAGAGTAGAAGTGAGGCTTGCCGGAGGCAGGAGGCTAGAGACTAGAGGCGAGGCTTGGCAGGAGGCAGGAGGCTGGAGTCTTCAGGCTTGAGGCTAGAGACTAGAGGCGAGGCTTGGCAGGAGACAGGAGGCTGGAGTCTTCAGGCTTGAGGCTAGAGACCAGATGCGAGGCTTGGCAGGAGGCAGGAGGCTGGAGTCTTCAGGCTTGAGGCTAGAGACCAGAGGCAAGGCTTGGCAGGAGGCAGGAGGCTAGAGACTAGAGGCGAGGCTTGGCAGGAGTCAGGAGGATGGAGTCTTCAGGCTTGTGGCTAGAGACTAGAGGCGAGGCTTGGCAGAGGCAGGAGGCTAAAGAATGGAGGCGAGGCTTGGCAGGAGGCAGGAGGCTAGAGACTAGAGGCGAGGCTTGGCAGGAGGCAGGAGGCTAGAGACTAGAGGCGAGGCTTGGCAGGAGATAGGAGGCTGGAGACTAAAGGCGAGGCTTGGCAGGAGGCAGGAGGCTGGAGTCTTCAGGCTTGAGGCTGGAGACTAGAGGCGAGGCTTGGCAGGATGCAGGAGGCTGGAGTCTTCAGGCTTGAGGCTAGAGACCAGAGGCGAGGCTTGGCAGGAGCCAGGAGGCTGGAGTCTTCAGGCTTGAGGCTAGAGACTAGAGGCAAGACTTGGCGGAGGCAGGAGGCTAGAGACTATAGGCAAGGCTTGGCAGGAAGCAGGAGGCTAGAGACTAGAGGCGAGGCTTGGCAGGAGGCAGGAAGCTAGAGAGTAGAAGTGAGGCTTGGCCGGAGGCAGGAGGCTAGAGACTAGAGGCGAGGCTTGGCAGGAGGCAGGAGGCTGGAGTCTTCAGGCTTGAGGCTAGAGACTAGAGGCGAGGCTTGGCAGGATTTAGGAGGCTGGAGTCTTCAGGCTTGAGGCTAGAGACTAGAGGCGAGGCTTGGCAGGAGACAGGAGGCTGGAGTCTTCAGGCTTGAGGCTAGAGACCAGATGCGAGGCTTGGCAGGAGGCAGGAGGCTGGAGTCTTCAGGCTTGAGGCTAGAGACCAGAGGCAAGGCTTGGCAGGAGGCAGGAGGCTAGAGACTAGAGGCGAGGCTTGGCAGGAGACAGGAGGATGGAGTCTTCAGGCTTGTGGCTAGAGACTAGAGGCGAGGCTTGGCAGAGGCAGGAGGCTAAAGAATGGAGGCGAGGCTTGGCAGGAGGCAGGAGGCTAGAGACTAGAGGCGAGGCTTGGCAGGAGGCAGGAGGCTAGAGACTAGAGGCGAGGCTTGGCAGGAGATAGGAGGCTGGAGACTAAAGGCGAGGCTTGGCAGGAGGCAGGAGGCTGGAGTCTTCAGGCTTGAGGCTGGAGACTAGAGGCGAGGCTTGGCAGGATGCAGGAGGCTGGAGTCTTCAGGCTTGAGGCTAGAGACCAGAGGCAAGGCTTGGCAGGAGGCAGGAGGCTGGAGTCTTCAGGCTTGAGGCTAGAGACTATAGGCAAGGCTTGGCAGGAAGCAGGAGGCTAGAGACTAGAGGCGAGGCTTGGCAGGAGGCAGGAAGCTAGAGAGTAGAAGTGAGGGTTGCCGGAGGCAGGAGGCTAAAGACTAGAGGCGAGGCTTGGCAGGAGGCAGGAGGCTGGAGTCTTCAGGCTTGAGGCTAGAGACTAGAGGCGAGGCTTGGCAGGATTCAGGAGGCTGGAGTCTTCAGGCTTGAGGCTAGAGACCAGAGGCGAGGCTTGGCAGGAGGCAGGAGGCTAGAGACTAAAGGCGAGGCTTGGCAGGAGGCAGGAGGCTGGAGTCTTCAGGCTTGAGGCTGGAGACTAGAGGCGAGGCTTGGCAGGATGCAGGAGGCTGGAGTCTTCAGGCTTGAGGCTAGAGACCAGAGGCGAGGCTTGGCAGGAGGCAGGAGGCTGGAGTCTTCAGGCTTGAGGCTAGAGACTAGAGGCGAGGCTTGGCAGGAGGCAGGAGGCTAGAGACTAGCGGCGATGCTTGGCAGGAGGCAGGAGGCTAGAGACTAAAGGCGAGGCTTGGCAGGAGGCAGGAGGTTAGAGACTAGAGGCGAGGCTTGGCAGGAGGCAGGAGGCTGGAGTCTTCAGGTTTAAGGCTGGAGACTAGAGGCGAGGCTTGGCAGGAGGCAGGAGGCTGGAGTCTTCAGGCTTGAGGCTGGAGACTAGAGGCGAGGCTTGGCAGGAGGCAGGAGGCTGGGGTCTTCAGGCTTGAGGCTGGAGACTAGAGGCGAGGCTTGGCAGGAGGCAGGAGGCTGGAGACTAGAGGCGAGGCTTGGCAGGAGGCAGGAGGCTGGAGTCTTCAGGCTTGAGGCTAGAGACTAGAGGCGAGGCTTGGCAGGATTCAGGAGGCGGGAGTCTTCAGGCTTGAGGCTAGAGACCAGAGGCGAGGCTTGGCAGGATGCAGGAGGATGGAGTCTTCAGGCTTGAGGCTAGAGACTAGAGGCAAGACTTGGCGGAGGCAGGAGGCTAGAGTCTATAGGCAAGGCTTGGCAGGAAGCAGGAGGCTAGAGACTAGAGGCGAGGCTTGGCAGGAGGCGGGAAGCTAGAGAGTAGAAGTGAGGCTTGCCGGAGGCAGGAGGCTAGAGACTAGAGGCGAGGCTTGGCAGGAGGCAGGAGGCTGGAGTCTTCAGGCTTGAGGCTAGAGACTAGAGGCGAGGCTTGGCAGGAGACAGGAGGCTGGAGTCTTCAGGCTTGAGGCTAGAGACCAGATGCGAGGCTTGGCAGGAGGCAGGAGGCTGGAGTCTTCAGGCTTGAGGCTAGAGACCAGAGGCAAGGCTTGGCAGGAGGCAGGAGGCTAGAGACTAGAGGCGAGGCTTGGCAGGAGTCAGGAGGATGGAGTCTTCAGGCTTGTGGCTAGAGACTAGAGGCGAGGCTTGGCAGAGGCAGGAGGCTAAAGAATGGAGGCGAGGCTTGGCAGGAGGCAGGAGGCTGGAGTCTTCAGGCTTGAGGCTAGAGACTAGAGGCGAGGCTTGGCAGGATTCAGGAGGCTGGAGTCTTCAGGCTTGAGGCTAGAGACTAGAGGCGAGGCTTGGCAGGAGATAGGAGGCTGGAGACTAAAGGCGAGGCTTGGCAGGAGGCAGGAGGCTGGAGTCTTCAGGCTTGAGGCTGGAGACTAGAGGCGAGGCTTGGCAGGATGCAGGAGGCTGGAGTCTTCAGGCTTGAGGCTAGAGACCAGAGGCGAGGCTTGGCAGGAGGCAGGAGGCTGGAGTCTTCAGGCTTGAGGCTAGAGACTAGAGGCAAGACTTGGCGGAGGCAGGAGGCTAGAGACTATAGGCAAGGCTTGGCAGGAAGCAGGAGGCTAGAGACTAGAGGCGAGGCTTGGCAGGAGGCAGGAAGCTAGAGAGTAGAAGTGAGGCTTGCCGGAGGCAGGAGGCTAGAGACTAGAGGCGAGGCTTGGCAGGAGGCAGGAGGCTGGAGTCTTCAGGCTTGAGGCTAGAGACTAGAGGCGAGGCTTGGCAGGATTTAGGAGGCTGGAGTCTTCAGGCTTGAGGCTAGAGACTAGAGGCGAGGCTTGGCAGGAGACAGGAGGCTGGAGTCTTCAGGCTTGAGGCTAGAGACCAGATGCGAGGCTTGGCAGGAGGCAGGAGGCTGGAGTCTTCAGGCTTGAGGCTAGAGACCAGAGGCAAGGCTTGGCAGGAGGCAGGAGGCTAGAGACTAGAGGCGAGGCTTGGCAGGAGACAGGAGGCTAGAGACTAAAGGCGAGGCTTGTCAGGAGGCAGGAGGCTAGAGACTAGAGGCGAGGCTTGGCAAGAGACAGGAGGCTGGAGTCTTCAGGAGGCTAAAGAATGGAGGCGAGGCTTGGCAGGAGGCAGGAGGCTAGAGACTAGAGGCGAGGCTTGGCAGGAGGCAGGAGGCTAGAGACTAGAGGCGAGGCTTGGCAGGAGGCAGGAGGCTAGAGACTAGAGGCGAGGCTTGGCAGGAGGCAGGAGGCTGGAGTCTTCAGGCTTGAGGCTGGAGACTAGAGGCGAGGCTTGGCAGGATGCAGGAGGCTGGAGTCTTCAGGCTTGAGGCTAGAGACCAGAGGCAAGGCTTGGCAGGAGGCAGGAGGCTGGAGTCTTCAGGCTTGAGGCTAGAGACTAGAGGCAAGGCTTGGCAGGAGGCAGGAGGCTAGAGACTAGAGGCGAGGCTTGGCAGGAGGCAGGAAGCTAGAGAGTAGAAGTGAGGGTTGCCGGAGGCAGGAGGCTAAAGACTAGAGGCGAGGCTTGGCAGGAGGCAGGAGGCTGGAGTCTTCAGGCTTGAGGCTAGAGACTAGAGGTGAGACTTGGCGGAGGCAGGAGGCTAGAGACTATAGGCAAGGCTTGGCAGGAGGCAGGAGGCTAGTGACTAAAGGCGAGGCTTGGCAGGAGGCAGGAGGCTAGAGACTAGAGGCGAGACTTGGCAGGAGACAGGAGGCTGGAGTCTTCAGGCTTGAGGCTAGAGACTAGAGGCGAGGCTTGGCAGGAGGCAGGAGGCTAGAGACTAGCGGCGATGCTTGGCAGGAGGCAGGAGGCTAGAGAGTAAAGGCGAGGCTTGGCAGGAGGCAGGAGGTTAGAGACTAGAGGCGAGGCTTGGCAGGAGGCAGGAGGCTGGAGTCTTCAGGTTTAAGGCTGGAGACTAGAGGCGAGGCTTGGCAGGAGGCAGGAGGCTGGAGTCTTCAGGCTTGAGGCTGGAGACTAGAGGCGAGGCTTGGCAGGAGGCAGGAGGCTGGGGTCTTCAGGCTTGAGGCTAGAGACTAGAGGCGAGGCTTGGCGGAGGCAGGAGGCTAGAGACTAGAGGTGAGGCTTGGCAGGAGGCAGGAGGCTAGAGACTAAAGGTGAGGCTTGGCAGGAGGCAGGAGACTAGAGACTAGAGGCGAGGCTTGACAGGAGACAGGAGGCTGGAGTCTTCAGGCTTGAGGCTAGAGACCAGATGCGAGGATTGGCGGTAGGCAGGAGGCTGGAGTCTTCAGGCTTGAGGCTAGAGACTAGAGGCGAGACTTGGCGGAGGCAGGAGGCTAGAGACTAGAGGCGAGGCTTGGCAGGAGGCAGGAGGCTAGAGACTAGAGGCGAGGCTTGGCAGGAGGCAGGAGGCTAGAGAGTAGAAGTGAGGCTTGCCGGAGGCAGGAGGCTAGAGACTAGAGGCGAGGCTTGGCATGAGGCAGGAGGCTGGAGTCTTCAGGCTTGAGGCTAGAGACTAGAGGCGAGGCTTGGCAGGAGGCAGGAGGCTAGAGACGAGAGGCGAGGCTTGGCAGGAGGCAGGAGGCTAGAGACTAGAGGCGAGGCTTGGCAGGAGGCAGGAGGCTGGAGTCTTCAGGCTTGAGGCTAGAGACCAGAGGCAAGGCTTGGCAGGAGGCAGGAGGCTAGAGACTAGAGGCGAGGCTTGGCAGGAGACAGGAGGATGGAGTCTTCAGGCTTGTGGCTAGAGACTAGAGGCGAGGCTTGGCAGAGGCAGGAGGCTAAAGAATGGAGGCGAGGCTTGGCAGGAGGCAGGAGGCTAGAGACTAGAGGCGAGGCTTGGCAGGAGGCAGGAGGCTAGAGACTAGAGGCGAGGCTTGGCAGGAGGCAGGAGGCTAGAGACTAAAGGCGAGGCTTGGCAGGAGGCAGGAGGCTGGAGTCTTCAGGCTTGAGGCTGGAGACTAGAGGCGAGGCTTGGCAGGATGCAGGAGGCTGGAGTCTTCAGGCTTGAGGCTAGAGACCAGAGGCGAGGCTTGGCAGGAGGCAGGAGGCTGGAGTCTTCAGGCTTGAGGCTAGAGACTATAGGCGAGGCTTGGCAGGAGGCAGGAGGCTAGAGACTAGAGGCGAGGCTTGGCAGGAGGCAGGAGGCTAGAGACTAGAGGCGAGGCTTGGCAGGAGGCAGGAGGCTAGAGTCTTCAGGCTTGAGGCTGGAGACTAGAGGCGATGCTTGGCAGGATGCAGGAGGCTGGAGTCTTCAGGCTTGAGGCTAGAGAACAGAGGCGAGGCTTGGCAGCAGGCAGGAGGCTGGAGTCTTCAGGCTTGAGGCTAGAGACTAGAGGTGAGACTTGGCGGAGGCAGGAGGCTAGAGACTATAGGCAAGGCTTGGCAGGAGGCAGGAGGCTAGTGACTAAAGGTTATGCTTGGCAGGAGGCAGGAGACTGGAGACTAGAGGCGAGGCTTGGCAGGAGACAGGAGGCTGGAGTCTTCAGGCTTGAGGCTAGAGACCAGAGGCAAGAGAGACGGCAGACCAAATAAATTAGATCCATTAACTTCTGATAACTTCTCCCTTCTGTCTCACTTTTTCCGCCTTATCCCAACACCACCATTACCCATGCACCTTCCCCTCTCCTACCCTCTCCATCTGCCCATCACCCACACTTTCCTCCCTCTGGTTCCCCTCCTCACCTCCTCTTCTTTATTCCAAGGTCTGCTGTCTTCTCCTAACAAAAGTTATTGCGCTGAGATCTCTGCACCTCAGGCTGGTTTATCGACTGGCTGCTTGTAAGATAAGGTCAAGGCATCAAGAAACTCCTCCGCGGAGTGTCCCAAGCCCAGCTGTGAAAGGAGGAGGGTTGGGCATGGGGCTAGGAACTGCGTCCTGTAAAATCCCTGAGGTACAGGAGCTCCAAGGACCTCATTCCTCTGAGATGGAGGACCTTTGTCTAGAGGTCATGTGGGGAAAGTGGAAGCCATAGAGCTGGACAACCTGCATCCCAGGACGAAGGCTCTGGCAAGCTGCTGTTGGCAGCCTCTGCTCCAGTAGGGGTGACAGAAGAAGAAGAAGAAGATGTCCACCCTCAGGTTAACTGGAAAAGCACATTAAGAGTAAAAAAGTTGGAATGAAACAGAAAATTAACCATAAAACACATTGAGTCTCCAGCAACTGAAACTGATCCACTGCAAGTGATGAGCCAAGCTGCATTGACAACTCTGCAGTTTCCTCTGGTCATGAGCAGAGCAGATGCCATACCAAGCTGTGATGCTTTCTATTATGCATGGATTCAAGTTTGGTCGGGATCAATGGGGCATGTCAAATTTCCTTCACATTTTGAGCAAGTAGAGGTGATGGTGAGCGTTCACAGCTGTGGTATCTTATGTTGGACGAGGATAGGCTACTGGTTATGTTCAGTCCTAGGAACTTGAGGTCCTCAAGTAATGATGATGAAGGAAGGAGCATGTGCACTGCCCCCACCTTCCTGACATCAGTGACCAGGACTTTTGTTGAGCTGACTAGAAGGAAAGGTTTTTGTCATGACGCCATGTCACTGAGCTTGCTGGTTCCAACACATTGTTACTTTAGATATGGCCCTTTGAGGTGGTATCATCTTCACTCTTGTAGATGGAGTTAGGGCAGAATCTGGCCACACAGTCATGAGCGTACGGAGAGTTGCAAGGCATCTGAATGCGAGATCCCTACAAAGGATTGTAAGGAATGCTGAGAGGATCACTGGGGTCTCTCTTCCACCCCCTAGCATCGTCAAAGATCCCTCCACAATCAGTCCAACAATCTCTTTGAGCCCCTTACCACCAGGCAAGAGGTACCGTAGTATTAGGACAAGGACTGTTGGGATGGGACACAACTTCCTTCCCCAAGGCTGTGAGATTACCGAACTCCCTGCTCAGGTCACATCACATATGAAGTGCCAGTAGCATACACTGTTTACTCTTTGACCTGTGTTGAAATGGACATTATCATTTGTGAATTTGTTTGTGGCAGTTATTACCTTGTGTTGTTTGTGGGGTTTGTGTTGTACACCTTTGTCTCCCTTCCACCAACCAAGGGCTTGTCTCGTTGATGGTCAAATGACAATAAACTGAACTTGACTTGACTGGAATAGAGTAGAGGTGGAGCATTTAGAATGATTGTGGTGGTCTATCCTTATAGACTGTTGTCTATTGCTGATGAAATTGTGGATCCAGTTGCAGAGGGAAGTGTTGATTCACTCTGGCTCAGGAATGCTTTTGGTGACAAGGTGGGGAATTATGGGAAGGTTAGGATTTAGGGACAGGGATGAGGAGAGTTAGGAGTTAGGAGCAGTAAATGAAGAGTGGGAGGCAGGAGCTGGGGTCCAGGTCAGAGCGCTCCATGGTAGAAGGTCAGTGATCCATGTGGATGGACGTTGGAGCAGCAGATGCTGAGATGTAGACCAGCGATTACCTACAGTAAATGCAGGCCTGTGGATAAGGCCTGGTGATACCCTAGGTCAGAAAATCCTCTCAGATTGGTGAGTCCTGAAATCAAAGATTCAAGTAGGTAAGAGGCACAAGGGCCACTGACACTATCACCCCCTCCCCCCGCTCCCCCCAGAGGAATGAATCTGGAATTTGAAGGCCTGTGTTCAAATTCCCATGATCGGTGAGTCTCAGGGTCAATACCAGGCCCGGAAGCTGAAATCAGTGAGCCCGAATGCCAAGGCCTGATGGCATGTTTGGAAGTCAGGTGCCCAATGTCTGTGTGTCTGCAAGTCTTGACCAGGTTTGGAGGCCCAGAGGGGCCTGTCCTGAGGCTCAAGGCCTGTCTGTGTGTGAGCGAGTGGGTGGGTGAGACAGAATAAAGGGGCTTGTTTTCAGGCTGTTGTTGCTGCTGGTGTTGTTCTGCTGAACATTGTGGGCACACTGTGTTGGCACTGAGACGTGCAGCAAAATGTGTGCAAATGTATAAGACGTCGGTGAGGCCTAATTTGGAGTATTGTGTGTAGTTTGGTCACCTACCTACGGGAAAGACGTAAACAAGGTTGAAAGAGTACAGAGAAAACTTACAAAGATGTTGCTGGGTCTGGAGGGCCTGAGTTATAAGGAAAGATTGAATAGGTTAGGACTGTATTCTTTAGAATGTAGAAGATTAAGAGGAGATTTGATAGAGGTATAGAAAATGATGAGGGGTATAGACAGGGTAAATGCAAGCAGGCTTTTTCCTCTGAGGTTGGGTGGGACTACAACCAGAGGTCATGGGTTAAAGGTGAAAGGTGGAAAGTTTAAGGGGAACATGAGAGGAAACTTCTTCACTCAGAGGGTTGTGAGAGAGTGGAATGAGCTGCCAGTGCATGTGGTCCATGCAAGCTCGATTTCAACTTTGAAGAGGGGTTTGGATAGGTACATGGATGGCAGGGATATGGAGGGCTATGGTCCTGGTCCTGGTCCTGGTCCTGGTCAATGGGAGTAGGCAGTTTAAATAGTTTCAGAATGGACTAGTTGGGCTGAAGGGCCTGTTTCTGTGCTGTACTTCTCTATGTTTCTATAAAACATCTGCACATCTTGCATTGATGGGAACACAAACGACACATTTCTCTGTATGTTTCAATGTACATGTGATAGATAAATGAATCTGATTCTGAATCGAGTTCCATCTTCAGCTTCCTCCACCCATCACCTCCCAGTTTACATCCTTCCCACCCTCCCCCCCCTCAGCTGCCTGTGAATCCCCCTCACCTGCATTCGCCTATCCTCCACCAGCTCTTGCTGCACCCCTCTCCCCCTCCTTTTTATACTATCTCCCCTCTTCCTTTCCCTCCTCAAGACCAGCTGAGTTCCTCTGAGAGTTTGTGTGTTACTCCCCCAGTGTAAGTGTGAGCCCACTGGAACCTGCCCAATCTTTCAGGCATTCTTATTAAAATCTGGGCCACATGAGACAACATAGTGTGGAAAACTCCTCCCATATTCTTTACTCGAGAGAACAGTATGTGTATTGGTCTGGTTTCAATTCAGTTCAATTCACTTTATTTCCCATGAGGAACTTTGTGCAGTGGTAAAGACAACATCACACAACACCACACTACATATAGTTAAAAAGAATGTAATATACTCACAATAGACAATAATTCATAAAAATTAATGCATGTAATTTAAAATACTACTGCACATAATATAACAGACTGTTTTTACTGTCAAAGGTGCTATACATACTATATATTCAAAATTGAGTGTTGAGAAGGCGAATGGGGGAAGACACAAAACTGGACAAGGGTCTTCTGATGCTGATGGGCAGGGAGCTGTAGCAGTGTCCAGCTGGCATGAGAGTGTCATGTGTGTGAAGTGTATGTGTAATGTCCTTCATTATTGTCCGTCTCTTGTTCCTGGCCAATGATTGTACTAATTCTGACAGTTCTGTGGAGAGGGCTGATGCCGTGATGTTGTAGGTTCATATTGATTCAATGAAGCATTTATAACATGTCTGGAGAATTGGTGATGGACCTGAAGTTTCCACATCTTCCTAAGGAAAAATAGCCGTTGTTGGCACTTGGAGAGTATCAACTCACCACTGGTGTTAAAGGTGATTTTGTTGTCTATAGTTGTGCCGAGGTACCTGTATTCTCCAACACACTCTGTCGACTGGCCACTGATTTCCAGGGCCGGGACAGTGTATTATTGTTTTCTGAAGTCCACTACCATTCCCTTAGTTTTACTGGGGTTCAGATCCAGATAGTTGTTTGCGCACCATCCAGAAAATGTATTGATTTCCTCGTTGATGCTGTCATCAGAGTAGGTCCTGTCAATGATGACTGTGTCGTCTGAGTACTTGCACTGCGTGCCTGGGTGTGAGCTTCTGCAGTCGTCTGTGCACGGTGTGAACAAGAGTGGTGAGATAACCAAGCCCTGTGGGGCTCCAGTTGCTATTGGCCTGTTGGTGTTCGTTGGCTGACTGAATCATTTGGGAGTTCATTTGCAACAGTGACCACGTGGTGTTCAGAGAACTTTATGCCACACAAATTATAACTTTTGCTTTCAGCTGGCCAAGAGCGAGTCCCTACAATCAGCCATTGTTTGTAGAGTTTGTTGAGTGAAGTTTCTTTGCATCACTTGAAGTCAACGGGGAAGCCAGGTTACACCAGTGGTTGCTGGAGGTCAGGTTTATTAGATTGTGACAGTTCAGCCAGGTTGTTCCAGTACTGGCAACACCCCTTTCTCCCTTCCACTTCTCTTACCGAGGGGGGAGGGAGTTGCACTTGCATAAAACTGTATGAAACACTCTGGTTTCCTCGGCTGCGTAAGTCTGGGGAATACAATCTCTGGCCCCGACAAACGTGTGAGATGGAGGTGCAAGCTCACCCCAAAACCCTCTGTTTGTGTAGATGCTGCATAATTCGTTACCCTGTTACAAATGAGTGCCACAAAATAACAGACAGTACCCTGCATACAATTCAAAGATTTGGATTTATAATTCTTAATTTGACTAAAGGGTTACATAGAAACATAGAAAATAGGTGCAGGAGTAGGCCATTCGGCCCTTCGAGCCTGCACCGCCATTTATTATGATCATGGCTGATCATCCAACTCAGAACCCCGCCCCAGCCTTCCCTCCATACCCCCTGATCCCCGTAGCCACAAGGGCCATATCTAACTCCCTCTTAAATATAGCCAATGAACTGGCCTCAACTGTTTCCTGTGGCAGAGAATTCCACAGATTCACCACTCTCTGTGTGAAGAAGTTTTTCCTAATTTCGGTCCTAAAAGGCTTCCCCTCTATCCTCAAACAGTGGCCCTTCGTTCTGGACTTCCCCAACATCGGGAACAATCTTCCTGCATCTAGCCTGTCCAATCCCTTTAGGATCTTATACGTTTCAATCAGATCCCCCCTCAATCGTCTAATGTGCACAAGTTGGAGCTCGCGGTTTCTCCAAGTCACCGATCCTCAATCGATCTCACCCCGGGCTTCATTGAATCACGGTCCTACTCTGGGTCGAATCCTACGGCCTCTTCTCTCTGGCGTCTTCTCTCCTCATCTCTCTCGAACCACACCAAAAATAGACCCCAAGCCCAACTTTAGTGTCCCTCACCAGAGAACCCTCCCCTCCACTTTGACCATCCTAATTGGATGGCAGACCTGTCTCCTCGTCCCTTATCTGCAACAATAACCCAAACATAGCTGAAAACAAGCAGCTGGCACAGAAAAGCACAAAATGAAATACCTACAGCATAACAGTAAAACATATTAAGGAATATAAAAGTGGATAAGTCTCCAGGTCCTGACAGGATATTCTCTAGGATCTTGAGGGAAATTAATGTGGAATAGCAGGGGCTCTGACAGAAATATTTCAAATGTCATTAGAAACGGGGATGGTGCCGGAGGATTGGCATATTGCTCATGTTGTTCCGTTGTGAAAAAGGGTTCTAAGAGTAAACCTAGCAATTATTGGCCTGTGAGTTTGACGTCAATGGTGGGTAAATTGATGGAAAGTATTCTTAGAGATAGTGTATATAATTATCTGGATAGACAGGATCTGATTAGGAACAGTCAACATGGATTTGTGCGTGGAAGGTCGTGTTTGACAAATCTTATTGAATTTTTTGAAGAGGTTACTAGGAAAGTTGACGAGGGTAAAGCAGTGGATGTTGTCTATGTGGTCTTCAGTAAGGCCTTTGACAAGGTTCCACACGGAGGGTTAGTTAGGAAGGTTCAATCGTTAGGTATTAATATCGAAATAGTAAAATGGATTCAGCAGTGCCTGGATGGGAGACGCCAGAGAGTAGTGGTGGATAACTGTGTGTCAGATTGGAGGACGGTGTGTAGCGGTGTGCCTCAGGGATCTGTACTGGGTCCAATGTTGTTTGTCATATATATTAATGATCTGGATGATGGGGTGGTAAATTGGATTAGTAAGTATGCAGATGATACTAAGATAGGTGGAGTTGTGGATAATGAAGTAGGTTTTCAAAGCTTGCAGAGAGATTTAGGCCAGTTGGAAGAGTGGGCTGAAAGATGGCAGATGGTGTTTAATGCTGAAAAATGTGAGGTGCTACATTTTGGTAGGACTAATCAAAATCGGACATACATGGTAAATAGTAGGGCATTGAAGAATGCAGTTGAACAGAGGGATCTAGGAATAATGGTGCATAGTTCCCTGAAGGTGGAATCTCATATGGATAGGGTGGTGAAGAAAGCTTTTGGTATGCTGGCCTTTATAAATCAGAGCATTGAGTGTAGGAGTTGGGATCTAATGTTGAAATTATCCAAGGCATTGGCAAGGCCAAATTTGGAGTATTGTGTACAGTTCTGGTCACCGAATTATAGGAAAGATGTCAACAAAATTGAGAGAGTACAGAGAAGATTTACTAGAATGTTACCTGGGTTTCATTCCTAAGTTACAGAGAAAGGTTGAACAAGTTGGGTCTTTATTCTTTGGAACATAGAAGGTTGAGGGGGGACTTGATAGAGGTGTTTATAATTATGAGGGGGGATAGATAGAGTTGATGTGGATAGGCTTTTTCCATTGAGAGTGGGGGAGATTCAAACAAGAGGACATGAGTTGAGAGTTAAAGGGCAAAAGTTTAGGGGTGACATAAGGGGGAAGTTCTTTACTCAGAGAGTGGTAGCTGTGCGGAACGAGCTTCCAGCAGAAGTGGTTGAGGCAGGTTCGATGTTGTCATTTAAAGTTAAATTGGATAGCTATATGGACAGGAAAGGAATGGAGGGTTATGGGCTGAGTACAGGTCGGTGGGACTAGGTGAGGGTAAGCGTTCGGCACGGACTAGAAGGGCCGAGATGGCCTGTTTCCGTGCTGTAATTGTTATATGGTTGTAAGGTTATATGAATCAAGGCATCACGTGTACATATTGCAATTTTCCATAATATGAACCCACTTCATCTGAGCGTGGATCAAGAAAAATATTGACACATTAATTCCATATCTCAGATTGATTTATGAATTCTATTAGAGCGAATTTCCATTACCTGACTGCTGTAACACACAAGTCACCTTTAACCTGAGAGTGTGGAGCCTGGCTCACCATATCCCAGCCATGAGAACAATCCTTCCACACTGGTCCTTCTAAACCCAGAAGAACAGAGGCCCAATACGGATAATTTCTCCTCACAAAATGAACTCATCGTCTAAGGTATTAGTCTGATGAAGTGTTTTTTTTCTGCTCAACAACATATGAGAAATTGGACTCAAAAGTTTAAATTAGCATCCCATCTTAATCTGGGGCTTAATCTGGATGAGATTTCAGACCAAACTCCTGTCTCGATGCCCTCACCTTCTGTGGGTGCCTACAGGAAAATGAAACTCAAGGTTGTATATGGCACACATACACTTGATGATAAATTAGCTTTGAATTTTGCTTAGGTGGATGTTAAAGAATCTCACGGTCATTGTTCCCACAGTTACGATCCCCGAGAACAGACAAGCTGTGTGCAGCAAAAGATGGATGCTGCGTTTGTCTGTCAGTGCATCAGTGCTCGAGGCCTGCCACTAACACAGTGTGTGAACTGGGGGGACAGGCAGTCGTCAACTATTCTGGTCCTGATACAAGGTTTTGATCTGAGTTCCTTTCCTCCCCACAGATGCTGCTCAACCTGCTGAGTTCATCCAGCAGATTGTTGCTTGATAAAATTGAGGAGAGGCGTAACGTGATGTGAAACGCACTGTTGTACCATTTGGCTTTCTGATTGATGACTTGGCACGCGCAACAATAAACTGTTCTTTTTCTTTTGATGTGATTTCTGCTCATTCCCACAGAGAGTATTAAATTTACTTGCCTGCTAGATGCCTGAGGAGTAGTAGCCGGCTTGCCCCTTTGCCTGATCTCTCAGTACCCAACGTCAGCAGGATTACCCGCGTCGCCATGCCCAAAGCGAGCGGCCGTGACGGCGGAGTGCACCTCTTCCTGCCTTTAATACTTGGAGCCTGCTTGTTCCCGGTGACGCACACCATGGAATTTGACAGTATTCCCAGAAGGACAATACGGATAGAAGGTAAAGTGCTACCTTTTTGTATTGAGTTGCCAGGGTGACGCGGCTGGAATTTTACCGTGGTTACGTCTCAGACACCATATAGCAGGAGTACAGGAGATGAATTACAGTGTTTTCTGTGAAGTAATGAATGTTTTACTCAGGGGTTATATACTGGGCATTCTCTGGTACAGGTTATCTCCATGTTACACCTGGGGTCTGTACCCGTAATCTGTTCCTTATCACACACACAGGGGTTATATACTGGGCTCTGTCTTGTGTATGGGTGACTTTCCGGGACCAAGCAATGAGTGTTGAATGGGGCCGTGTCATGGAACTCTGACATCGGCTTTCTTTGACAAGTTCCACAGAATTCCAGACTGCAAAGGTTCTTTTGTGGGATTTCGTGGTTTCAGGAATAATTATGGCATGTTAATGATTCCCGGAATGATTAAGATGCAAACTGGCCAGTCAGCCCAGAAGTTTGAAGTTAATAACTCATCAGGGGTGACTGATAAGTTCGTGACCTAAGGCAGAATGAGACTATGTTGAAAAATAAATGTGCTAGGTTTTCTAAAATTGACTCCTTCTACCTTAGACCACGAACTTATCAATCACCCCTCATAGAAAGAGTAAAAGAGAGCCGAGAGTGGATATTGGACCACTAAAAAATTATGCTGGAGAGGTAGCAATAGAAGACAAAGAAATGGCAGACGAACTTAATCAGTACTCTGCGTCAGTCTTCACTGTGGAAGACACTAGCAGTATGCCAGAAATCCAAGAGCATCGGGGGGCCACTCAAGGAGAGTCGGCAGATTTTCAGAAGGCCTTTGGCAAGGTAAGCACCAGGCTGCAAATCAAGATGAGTACCAATGGTATTACAGGAATGAAATCAGCATGGATTGAAGATTGGCTGACAGACAGGAGGAAAAGAGTGGGAATAAAGAGAGCCTTTTCTGGTTGGCTGCTAGTGACTAGTGGTGTTCCACAGGAGTCTGTGTTGGGACTACTTCTTTTCACATTATGATTATGAAGACATGTAGTCCTCTTTTATTGTCATTTAGTAATACATGCATTAAGAAATGATACATTATTTCCTCCGGTGTGATATCACAAAACACAGGACAAACCAAGACTGAAAAAACTGAGAAAACCACATAATTATAACATATAGTTACAAACAGTGTAACAATACCATAACCTGATGAAGAAGTCCGTGAGCACAGTAAAGTTCAAAGTCTCTCAAATGTCCCACATCTCACGCAGACGGGACAAGGAAGAAAAACTCTCCCTGCCATACCGACCACAATCCGACTCTGAGTCATCCGAAAACTTCAAGCTCTGATCAGCTCTCCGACACCGAGTACTGAGCGCCATCTCCGTTCGAACGATTCGACCTCCTTCTCGGTCACCAAAAGTAGGCAAGGCCGGGGATTTTGAGGCCTACCCTCCGAAAGATTCCCGACCACACAGTAACGACAGCAGCGAACAGGCGTTTCAGAAATTTCTCCAGATGTTCCTCTGTGCTTTCATGTCCATTCTCCATCAAATCAGAATTGTCCACGGCCCCTATTTAACAGATACGACATCATTTTTCACCAGAGGGCTGCACACACGCAGGCATGCTGTCATCTTCTCCTCCCGTCCAACAATTATATGTCAATGATTTGGATGATGAATTGGTGGCTTTGTGGCCAAGTTTGCGGACAATACGAACATACAGAGGGAGATGAGCAGTTGACATTTCCACCAGCTCCCCAATATTTTGTGTGTGTTGCTCTGCATTTCCAGCATTTCTGTAGTCTCTCTTGTGTTCTCACTAAGCACACATCTGTCAGGACACAGGGTGGCAGAGACAGGCAGGCTGGAGTAGAAAGACAGCCATTTAATGGGCAGATCTGGAATCGAGTGGTGCTGAAACAATCCTGATCGAGGGCCAACTCAGGCGGACAGTTAATGTGTGTTTTGGTGTTACTGTGTTTCTGTTCCGGGAATATTTTACAATGTAGGCACAAGTAAACAGGGAAGCTCGATGATTGTGGCAGGACAGTCTGTGTGGGTCATTGTGTGTAAATGACAGGTGTCTTTCAGAAGGATGAAGCAGGAAAACACTCTGCTGATGAATGACAACAGAGAGATGGTTCCTGATGCAACGTTGCATCACTGGTGGTGGTTCCTGAGGTGACTTCCACTCCACACCAACTTCCTAAGTTTTGTAATTTGTCTGTGTGTCTGTGTGTGTGTGTGTGAGTGTGTGTGAGAGATCGATTTATGCTTTTATATCCTTTGCCGTGTTTCTAGCATGTCCCAACAGGCTGTCAAGTCAATCAAGGTTTCTCTGATGTTTGTTTGTTGTAAGAAACTCAACAGGCAGTTTGGGCACAGCAAGACTCCATAGCAGCTTCTGTTTTCTGGAAGAAATTTGAAGGGGGCGCATTAGCTGTGAACCCCACCCCACTAGAGACGCCCTGTGTGACCTTCCACATCCGCTTACTATGGCAAATGGTGTGCTGGTTCAAGATCTCACCGAGGGACACTCTCCAACAGTGCAGTCCACCCTTAGTGCCATTTGGGCTTGGTGTTCTGGGCTTTAGAGTGTGGACAACCAGCTCCTGACACGGAGTTGGGCGCGACGGACTCCTTGCGCGCAGCGTCGCTGCAGTCGGTGCACTTGGTAATCTAACACAAGGTGGCTGTCAACAGAAGAGTTCAGAGTGCCAGCAGGTCACAGTCCAGCTGGGAGGGAGTTACATGAATATCGTTTTTACCAGAGGTTTTAAAAGGGCAAATTTAAAGATTCACAGTCTTTGTAAAGAAGCATGCTTACACAAGTGCAGCGGAACCAAACTAAATCAGAATTTTTTTTTCCTCGCAGAGGTCAGTGAATCTCTGAAATTCTCTATGCCAGATGGCAGAAGAGGTTAGAACATTGGGGATGTTTAAAGAGGTAAATAACTGTTTGGGGAATCAGGGAATTGAGGGCAAAGGGGAACTGACACAGAGGAGATAAGGACTGGAAGAACTCAGAAGGTCAGGCAGTATTTATGGAAGGAAATGGATAGTCACCCTTCATCTGGGCCAGAAAGAAAGAAGGGAAAGAGCCAGTATAGAAAGCTGGAGGAAAGGAGTGAATTTGGAGCTGTCAGGCGAAGGATGGATTCACGTGTGGGTGGGGGCCGTGGTGGGAGACAGAAGGTGGGATGAGGCCTGAGGCAGGTCAAACGGCCTGACAGGTTTGAGGAGTTGAATGACCTGCTGCTGGTTCTTATTTGCTTGTGTTTTTCCCTTGAAAATTAGAAGGAAATGGCTTTAAATTGCTCAGCTCTTGTGTTAATGTCTCTCACAGCACGTCTGCACAGTGTTTGACTTTGAACCATTCACTCCTGCTGTGTGAGGAAGCTGGAAACATCACTGTGTGTATGTATGTATGTATGTATGTATGTATGTATCTCTCTCTCTCTCTCTCTCTCTCTCTCTCTCTCTCTCAGCTACTGCTCCACCTTTTCCCTAACAGGAGGTCTGAACGTTAACTCCAGATGCTGCTGGAGCAACTTTTATTTCCATAATTCTCAGTTTTATTTCCAGAATGCAGAATATTTTCCTGATGCTATATTGTCCTGCTTTGTGGGAGGCATACTGCACAAACACAGGCCCCTTGTCCCAAACCTATGGCAATCAACACCCATCCAGTTACATTTGCTGTCCCAACATTTCCAGCAATTCTGTACCACACGTCTCTCCAACGATAAAGGTCCTTGGCCAATACTGGCCCTTCGGCCCACAAAGCTGTGCCGAACATGTCCTTACCTTAGAACTACCTAGGGTTACCCATAGCCCTCTATTTTTCTGAGCTCCAAGTACCTATCCAGGAGTCTCTTAAAAGACCCTATTGTATCCACCTCCACCACCGTCGGCCCATTCCACTCACTCACCACTCTCTGCGTAAAGAACCTGATATCTCCTCTGTACCTACTTCCAAGCACCTTAAAACTGTGCCCTCTCATGCTAGCCATTTCAGCCCTGGGAAAAAGCCTCTGACCATCCACACGATCAGTGCCTCTCATTATCTTGTACACCTCTATCAGGTCACCTCTCATCCTCCGTCGCTCCAAGGAGAAAAGGCCAAGTTCACTCAACCTATTCTCATAAGGCATGCTCCCCAATCCAGGCAACACCCTTGTAAATCTCCTCTGCACCCTTTCTATGGTTTCCACATCCTTCCTATAGTGAGGTGACCAGAACTGAGCACAGTACTCCAAGTGGGGTCTGACCAAGGTCCTATATAGCTGCAACATTACCTCTCAGCTCTTAAACTCAATCCCATGATTGATGAAACCCAATGCACCATATGCCTTTTTAACCATAGAGTCAACCTGTGTAGCAGCTTTGAGTGTCCTGTGGACTTGAACCCCAAGATCCCTCTGATCCTCCACACTGCCAAGAATCTTACCATTAATACTATATTCTGCCATCATATTTGACCTACTAAAATGAACCACCTCACCCTTATCTGGGTTGAACTCCATCTGCCGCTTCTCTGCCCAGTTTTGCATCCTATCAACGTCCCGCTGTAACCTCTGACAGCCTTCCACACTATCCACAACCCTCCAACCTTTGTGTCATCAGCAAACTTACTAACCCATCCCTCCACTTCCTCATCCAGGTCATTTATAAAAATCACGAAGAGTAAGGGTCCCAGAATAGATCCCTGAGTCACACCACTGGTCACTGACCTCCATGTAGAATATGACCCGACTGCAACTACTCTTTGCCTTCAGTGGGCAAGCCAGTTCTGGATCCATGAAGCAATGTTTCCTTGCATCCCATGCCTCCTTACTTTCTCAATAAGCCTTACATGCGATACCTTATCAAATGCCTTCCTGAAATCTATATACACTACATCTACTGCTCTACCTTCATCAATGTGTTTAGTTATATCCTCAAAAAATTCAATCAGGCTCATAAGGCACAACTTGCCTTTGACAAAGCTATACTGACTATTCCTAATCATATTATGCCTGTCCAAATGTTCATAAATCCTGCCTCTCGGGATCTTCTTCATCAACTTACCAACCACTGAAGTAAGACTCACTGGTCTATAACTTCCTGGACTATCTGTTCTCCCTTTCTTGAATAATGGAACAACATCCGCAACCCTCCAATCCTCCGGGTCCCCATTGAAGATGCAAAGATCATTGCCAGAGGCTCGGCAATCTCCTCCCTCATCTCCCACAGTAGCCTGGGGTACATCTCGTCCAGTCCCGGTGACTTATCCAACTTGATGCTTTCCAAAAGCTCCAGCACATCCTCTTTCTTAATATCTACATGCTCAAGCTTTTCAGTCTGCTGTAAGTCATCTCTACAATCACCAAGATCCTTTTCCACCGTGAATACTGAAGCAAGGTACTCATTAAGTACCTCTGCTATCTCCTCCGGTTCCATACACACTTTTCCACTGTCACACTTGATTGGTCCTATTCTCTCACGTCTTATCCTCTTGCTCTTCACGTACTTGTAGAATGCCTTGGTGTTTACCTTAATCCTGTCCACCAAGGCCTTCTCAAGGTCCCTTCTGGCTCTCCTGATTTCTTTCTTAATCTCCTTCCTGCTAGCCTTATAACCTTCCAGCTCACTATCATTACCTAGTTTTTTGAACCTTCCGTATGCTCTTCTTTTCTTCTTGACTAGATTTACAACGGCCTTTGTACACCATGGTTCCGGTACCCAACCATCCTTTCCATTTCATTGGAATGAACCTATGCAGAACTCCATGCAAATAACCCCTGAACATTTGCCACATTTCTTCCGTATATTTCCGAGAACATTTGTTCCCAATTTAAGCTTCCAAGTTCCTGCCTGATAGCCTCATAATTCCCCTTATTCTAATTAAACACTTTCCTAACCCTCCTATCCCTCTCCAGTGCTATGGTAAAGGAGATAGAATTGTGATCACTATCTCTAAAATGCTCTCCCACTGAGAGATCTGACACCTGATCAGGTTCATTTCCCAATACCAGATCAAGAACAGCTTCTCCTCTTGTAGGCTTATCAACATATTGTGTCAAGAAACCTTCCTGAACACACCTAACAAACTCTACTCCACTCCATCCGAACCCCTCACTCTAGGGACATGCTAATCGATATTTGGGAAATTAAGATCTCCCCCACGACAACTCTGTTATTATTACACCTTTCCAGAATCTGTCTCCCTACCTGCTCCTCGATGTCACTGCTACTATTGGGTGGTCTATAACAACCACCCAGCAGAGTTATTGACCCCTTCCTGTTCCTAACTTCCACCCACAGAGACTCCGTAGACAATCCCTCCATGTCTTCCTCTTTTTCTGCAGCCGTGACACCATCCCTGAGCAACAGTGCCACACCCCCACCTCTTTTGCCTCCCTCCCTGTCCTTGAGTTGGGCACGTGGCCAAGTGGTTAAGGCGTTCCTCTAGTGATCTGAAGGTTGCTAGTTTGAGCCTCAGCTGTGGCAGCGTGTTTGTGTCCTTGAGCAAGGCACTTAATCACACATTGCTCTAGTCTGTGTGAGGAGTGGTGCCCCACACAGACTTCCAATCTGCACCTTGTAAGGCATGAAAATGTCCGACGCAGGCCTCTCATGGTCTGAGTCAACGTTCCTTCCCTCCCTCCTCCTGTCCTTTATGAAACATCTAAAGCCTGGCACTCGAAGTAACTATTCCTGCCCCTGAGCCATCCAAGTCTCTGTAATGGCCACAACATCATAGCTCCAAGTATTGATTCACGCTCTAAGCTCATCCGCTTTGTTCATAATACTTGCATTAAAATAGACACATCTAAAACCATTGGTCTGAGTGCGTCCCTTCTCTATCACCTGGCTATCCTCCCTTTCACACTGTCTCCAAGCTTTCTCTATTTGTGAGCCATCCACCTCTTCCTCCATCTCATCAATCTGGTTCCCACCCCCAGCAATTCTAGTTTAAACTCTCCCCAATAGCCTTAGCAAACCTCGCCGCCAGGATATTGGTCCCCCTGGGATTCAAGTGCAGCCCATCCTTTTGTACAGGTCACTCCCGCCCCAAAAGAGGTCCCAATGATCCAGAAATCTGAATGCCTGCCCCCTGCTCCAATCCCTCAGCCATGAGTTCATCCTCCATCTCACTCTACTCCTATACTCACTGTCGTGTGGCACAGGCAGTAATCCCGAGATGACTACCTTTGTGGTCCTGCTTCTCAGCTTCCTTCCTAACTCCCTGTAGTCTGTTTTCAGGACCTCCTCCCCTTTCCTGCCTATGTTGTTGATACCAATACCACGACCTCTGGCTGTTCTCCTCCCTGCATCAGGATTTCGTGGACGCGATCAGAAACATCCCGGACCCTGGCATCTGGGAGGCAAACTACCATCTGTGCTTCTTTCCTGCGTCCACAGAATCACCTGTCTGACCCCCTAACTATCGAGTCCCCTATCACTGCTGCCATCCTCTTCCTTTCCCTACCCTTCTGAGCCACAGGGCTAGACTCTGTGCCAGAGGCGCGACCACTGTTGCTTCCCCCAGGTAGGCCATCCCCCCCAACAGTACTCAAGCAGGAGTACTTATTGTTCAGGGGTTCAGCCACAGGGTTGCTCTCTAGCCTCTGACTCCTGCCCTTCCCTCTCCTGACGTTACTCACTTATCTGTCTCCCCAGGCCCCCGTGTGATTACCTGCCTATAGCTCCTCTCTATCACCTCCTCACTTTCCCAGAGCAGACGGAGGTCATCGAGCTGCATCTCCAGTTCCCTAACACGGTCCCTAAGGAGCTGCAGCTCGACGCACCTGGTGCAGATGTGGCCGTCCGGGAGGCTGGGAGTGTCCCGGACTTCACACATCTGACACCCAGCACAGAACACCAGTCTCACACATACTTCCTGTCTGTATTTTTACACAGATAACCTACCTGGCCTCGACCCATTATCGCCGAAGCCCCGTTGAGCCAAAACCTTCCTACTCTGTCTCCCTCTACTCCATCACCCGCTGCTCTGATGCCCACTCTGTAAAGCTGTCTCCTTTTAAACTCTTCTTGCTGTCCTCACTGGCTGACGTCCACGTGCTTGCACAGTCGTGCCCCAATCAAACCGCTGAAGTAGATTAAGCGGTCATTGTAAATTGTCCTGTAATTAGGTTAGGCTAAATGGTCATTGTAAATTGTCCTGTATTAAGTTAGGTGAAGCGGTCATTGTAAATTGTCAGGGGCCACTGGGCAGTGTGGCTCAAAGAGCCAGAAGGACCAACTCTGCACTGCATCAGTAAATAAATAAAATCAGTCAGTCTCAGGAGGGTCCCCACACCGGAGACAAACAACAGTGCTAAAATTCACCATTCAGTCCTGCTTTACCGTATTTCTGCAGCACATTTCATCCTAACTGAGATAGTGGTGGGGTGGGGGGAGTGAACATCTCTGACAGGGTGAGACAACCCTGTCAGTGCAGAGAAAGTGGGGAGGAATGGCTAAGACAAGGGACTATCTGTGAGGCCGACAGGGGCTGTTCCAAGCTCATGTAACAGTGCAATGTGTTGTTCACAGTGAGGTCGTTGGATGAGGAAACTGATCCAAAATGGTGTCGGGTAGCGGTGACCAGGTGTATGCAATTATGAAAGGGGGAGATGGGGTTTATAGTAATAATGTTGTTTTCTTTAGATAGAGTGTCTAAGACAAGAGGGCAGATGTGTAGGGTGAAAGGTAGGATGTTTAGACGTGATCTGAGGGAGAAATTTTCTCGCAAAGGGAGGATGGCTGAAGAGGTGGTGGAGACAGATTTCAGAAGCAGCTATACATGTACCTGAATTGCAAAAACACAGATTCCGCAGACCTGATGTGAGTCAATGGGTCTCGTAGCTAGGCACAAAGGCTAGCATGGACATGATGGGCAAAAGAACCTGATTCTGTGCTGTGTGAGTCCACGGCTCCATTTTAGGAGAAATATGTTGAGACCTGAACAGGCTAGTGGGAGACACCTCAAACTAGTGGAGGTGGTGCAGGAGAGGCTCCCTTGGTTGACTCCTGGGATGGAGGGGCTTTCTCATGTGAAGCATGGTTGAGCCCGTTATTTGTAAACTAATTGGAGTTCTGAGGGTGGGGAGAATGGCAATGGAGCTTATGATTAAATGTTTTTACTGAGTCATGTTAGTAAAGGTACACACAGGGAAAGCTACAGTGTGGGGTGCCCTACCGAGCCTGCTGCGGTGAAAATCATGTGCACTCGAAAGCCTGTGCCCAAAAGAGTGCTTCCCCCACTTGGGAGGCCCAGTTGTAGGTTTTCACAAATAAAAATGGCAGAAGCATTTTATAGCTAAGAAAAACTGAAACAACTCATTTATTGTACTCCAAATACTCAACACAAAGTGTGGTAAAAATAACATCACATAATTCCATCATCACATCAGACCAGCCTCTTAAAGTGAACTCCGACTGAATGTTGGTGGCTGTGAATTATGTACATTTCCACCCATTACTTTACCTACTCAGCACCCCCCACCCCCCCCCCCCCCCGATTCACTAAAACCAGCATTGTGAGGCTGTCAGGAGCTCGGACGAGCTGCCCCTCTCGGGTCCCGTGTTCCATGGGTGGAGGAACAGCAGAGGCCTCTGGCTCATCCAGAGCTGTGTTGACACATTTATGGTCAAGTTGTGACACACGAGTGATGGCAGCAGAATAGTCCAAATCTTGGTGGGCCGGTTTACGGTGACCTATCGAAATATAGGAGGGGTAAACCTGAATATGTATGACAAAGATCTCTTCTCCCCATTGCAAACCAGGGAACGGGCCATCATAAGGGGGCCTAAGGGAATGTTGTTGTGCATCATGGTGAACAAAAACAAACGTGGCAGAATGTACACCATGATGACACTCCACACAGGCGGCACTCCAATCACGCATGTTCTTTCTGAGGCCATGCCAAACAAACTTTAGTGCAACCAGTTTCTGCGAGGCCTTCCAGCCTGGATGTGAGAGGCCACTCATGGAGTTAAAAACAGTCTGTCTCCAGTTTGCAGTCACTATGGGGCAAGGACGATCGGCTGAGGTATCACACAGGAGAGAAATCCAAGTTTCCCCAAACTTAATGTCAGCCAGCCGCAGGCCCATGACTGCTGTTTGGTTAGCCTGGACCTCTGGGTCAGTAGCCTGCTCAGTAGCCCAGCTGACAGTCAACCCCTGTGTGTCTGGCTTCAACGAATGGCCGTGAGAGGCAATCAGCCACAGCATTATTTTTCCCCATCATGTGTTGTATATCACTTGTGAACTTGGACATGTAGGCCAGGTGGTGCTGCTGCCGTGCAGACCAGGGGTCTGATATTTTGGCCATCATGTGCACGAAGGGTTTATGGTCAATGAACACTGAAATGCGATCCTCTAGAAGAAAACGAAAATGGCGGACAGCCAAATAGAAACCAAGTAGCTCACTGTCAAATGTACTGTACTTCCTTTCGGGGGTCAGAGCTGCTGACTGAAGGCGGCAAGTAGCCGCCACACACCTCCGACCAACTGTTGGTGCACAGCACCCACAGCGTAGTCTGAAGCGTCAGCAGTAATTGCAATGGGTGCGTTGGAGAGTGGGTGTGCCAGTAGGGTCACACTGGAAAGAGCTCATGGTATCATCAAATGCCCTGGTCATGTGATTAGGGGTATTGCCTTTAAACACATGATACAAGGGGAGCATATGTTCAGGAGGTTACAGAATGAAGCGGTCATAGAAATTCACCATGCCTAAAAACTCCTGTAATTTGTTAGTATTGCTGGGCAGTGGGAAATCCATAATAGTGGCTACTTTTGATGGGAAGGGTTTGCACCTCCTGGGGAGATTCGATGGCTGAGAAAGTCAATGGTTGACTATCCAAACTGGCATTTAGCAGGGTTAATAATCAACCCATCGTCTTAAGTGCTCAAAAAGTTTGTGGACGTGAGATACATGTTTGGATTTGGATGCACTAGTAACAAGTAGGTCATCCAGGTAAACAAAAAGAAAATCTAAGTCTTTTAATACAGAGTCCATCAACCCTTGGAAAGTCTGTGCTGCAATTTTCAGCCCAAATGGCATGTGCAGAAACTCAAAGAGGCCAAACAGTGTTATCACAGCCATTTTGGGAATGTCCCCGGAGGACACAGGCCTCTAACTAGATCGACTTTGGAAAAAATTAACAAAATGCACTTTAAACATAGAACATAAGAAATAGGAGGAGGAGTAGGCAAGCTGGCCCATCGAGCCTGCTCCACCATTCAGTAAGATCATGGCTGATCTGGCCATGGACTAATCTCCACCTGCCTGCCGTTTCCCCATAACCCTTAATTCCCCTACTATGCAAAAATCTATCCAACCGTATCTTAAATAGTTTCACTGGATAGCCTCCACTGCTTCATTGGGCAAATTCCACAGATTCACCACCCGCTGGGAAAAGCAGTTCCCCTTCATCTCCATACCAAATCTACTCCCCCAAACCTTGAGGCTATGTCCCCTAGTTCCAGTCTCAGCTATCAGTGGAAACAACTTTCCTGCCTCAACCTTATCTATCCCTTTTATAATTTTATATGTTTCTACAAGATCTTTTCTGAATTCCAGCGAGTACAGTTCCAGGCAACTCTTTCTCCTCATAGTCTAACGCCCTCATCTGTGGAATCAACCTGGTGAACCTCCTCTGCACACCCTCCAAAGCCAGTACATCCCTCTTCAAGTAAGGAGACCAGAACTGCATGCAGTACTCCAGGTGCAGCCTCACCAGTACCCTGTACAGTTACAGCATAACATAGAAACATAAAAAAATAGGTGCATTCAGCCCTTTGAGCCTGCACCGCCATTCAGTACGATCATGGCTGATCATCCAACTCAGAACACTGTATCTGCCTTCTCTCCATACCCCCGATCCCTTTAGCCACGAGCCATGTCTAACTCCCTCTTAAATATAGCCAATGAACTGGCCTCAACTGTTTCCTGTGGCAGAGAATTCCACAGATTCACCACTCTGTGTGAAGAAGTTTTTCCTCATCTTGGTCCTAAAAGGCTTCCCCTTTATCCTCAAACTGAGACTCCTCATTCTGGACTTCCCCAACATCGGGAACAATCTTCCTGCATCTAACCTGTACAATCCCTTTAGAATTTTATGTTTCAATCAGAATTTTAACCTCCCTGCTCTTAAAATTCAATCCCTCTAGTAATGAAGGCCAACATCCCATTTGCCTTTTTGGTAGCCTGCTGTACCTGCAAACCAGCCTTTTGTGATTCATGCACGAGCACTCCCAAGTCCCTCTGCACAGCAGCGTGCTTGTTAGGTTCTGTTGGGTTTTGGCAGGACTCAAGTGCAGACTAATGAATACTTTTCCACCAGGGTTTATGAGGGAGCACAAAGGCAACAGTCTTTCAAAAACAGAAGGCAGGCACAAATCCAAAATGGCAGACCCAGGTCTTACCAAGAAGGGCAGTCAGGCGAGGGCAGACAATCCAGAGCGCACAGGTAAAAATCAGGTCCAGAAAAGGCAAAATCCAAAACACGGGATCAAGCAAAATCAATTGGCAGAAATATATATATATACACACACACACATATATACACATACATACACACACACATACATACACACACATACACATACACACATACATATATATATATATATACACATACATACACACACATACAGAAACCTACACTTCACCCTCCCATCTTTGACCATCCTAGTATCCTATTTATTCGTCATATTCTATAAAAAAAAACCCTGTACCCCTTAAAAAGGCTAAAAATACCCAGACTTGTGCTCACCCACGCCCAGCAACCCTTTTAATGTGAATTCCTGCATCCCCAACTCCCTTAATTTATTTCTCATCATCTCTCTGTATCCCATACTTCCTGCAACTCAGAACTACATGTTCTACTGACTCCTCTTCCTGATATTCCTCACACAATCCTGTCTGGTGTTTCTCTATTATTTTCAATGTTTTGTTTAATGCACAGTGCCCCAGCCTTAACCTAGTCCACACAGTCTCCTCTCTTCTGTATCCACTACCTACCCTAGTAACTGCAACACTCTTTTGTATTTGATATAAATGCCTCCCTTTCCCCTCCCTGTCCCATCTTTCTTGCCACATTCGGTTGACTTTTTCCCCAGATTACACACTTAACCTCTGCTTTACTGATACTAATGTGCATTTCCACATTTTCTTTCTTTAACACCCTCTTTACCAACTCATCCACCCTCTCATTCTCCTTCACCCCTACATGTGCTGGAACCCATAGAAATTTTACCTGACCTCCCTGATTTGCAATTCTTGTAACTAACTGAAGGACTTCATAAAGTACATCTTGCCGACTGTTTGTGTGAAAAGACTTTAAACTTGCTAGAACGGAGGATGAATCTGAACATATCAATGCTTTGGCTTGTCTGGCTTTCTACACCCATTGCAACGCAACCAACACTGCCAGCATCTCCACTGTAAACACCCCTAACTTATGAGATGTTCTTCTGCTGATTCCAATTTCTTTTGCTGGTATTACCACCCCAAACCCTGTCACTCCTGTTTCAGGTTCCTTCGCACCATCTGTATAAATGTGAGTATAATCACTATACTTTTCCATCACATGACAGTTGAATGCATTTACCAAATCTGTTTTATATCTTTCTTTCCTTTTTACCTCTAACAAATGCCAGTCTATGTCAGGCCATACAAGCTTCCATGGAGCTACAACCGGATAAACTACTGAAGGACTTATCCTCAGATCAAATACTCCATATTCTTTCGCAATATCATTCCCTACCCGACTAAAGGTATCCCTCTGAAACCTCCCATTTTCCCAGCACTCCTGCAACACTCCTTTAGTAGGGTGAGAATCATTGTGCCCCTGCAAGTTAGCCCAGTAGTTTGCCATCAATTGCATCCTTCTTAGTTCCAAAGGCATTATTCCCATTTCTACCTGTAGGGCTGACACTGGTGACATGGGGCTTCACTGCACACTCTCAAGGCCTGAGCCTGAATCACATCCAGTTTCCTTATAAGAGACCTAGCTGCTGATCCATATACTATATTTCATAATCCAATACAAATCTCACTAAAGCCACATACATTCTCTTCAAAGCTGAACAACTTGCTCCCCATTCCTTACCAGTCAAACATCTCATCACATTTATTACTTTTTTACATTTCTCCTCAACTTTCCTGATATGGTCTGCCCATGTTAATCGTGAATCAAATACAACTCCCAGAAATTTAAATGATGCAACCCTTTCTAATTCAACCCCATACATTCTTAACTGCTTGCCTACCTCAACCCTTTTCCCGGTAAAAAATACAGTTTGAGTTTTATTCACTGAAAATCTACATCCCCAATCATAACCCCACTCCACCACTTCATCAATTGCTTCTTGTAATTTCCTGATTATATGGTCCATGTTCCTGCCTCTTTTCCACAAGGCCCCATCATCCACAAACAGTGAACTACCTATATCCACTGGTACCTTTGTGAAGACATCATTGATTATAATGATGAAAAGTAACAGGCTAATCACACTACCTTGAGGTGTGCCATTTCCCGCTATGTACTGTTTTGATAATTCTGATCCAATCCGAACTTGAATTTTTCTACCAAACAAAAAATCTTTAATCCAATTAAAAACTCTCCCACCAACCCCCATCTTGTGCAGTTTAATTAATAATCCTTCCTTCCACATCATATCATAGGCTTTTTCCAATGTCAAAGAACACTGCCACTACTGACTCTCTATTTGCCTGGGCCTTCCTTATTTCAGTCTCTAAGATAATCACTGAGTCCATGGAATTCAACAGAGAATGCTAGTCAAGGCAGTGTTTAAATGGACAGGGTAATGAGTGAAAATTAGACACAGGTGGGTGCAAATGAGGAGACAAGCAGGTGATTGGAGGAAGTCCAAAAAGGGGCTGGGCCAGAACCCACATGGCCAGGTGAAAGAAAACAAGTTAAAGACTGTCGTGATCCAGAGCTACCAGCAGAGGCCCTTCGACCCAATGTTCAGGCCGGATCCTTAACAGTCACCCCCGCGCACCCCCCCCCATGGGCGTCTCCAGACGCCCTTCTTGCTGGTACAGGATGGCTCCTGTGAAAGTCCTTAATGAGGGAGGGATCCAGGATATCTTGTGACAAAAGGTGGTTACAAAAGTTCACATAGACTAAGATGTTAACTGTCCTGTGCTAGCACCAGTGGGATCAACAGTTGATCTGCCACCTGTCTTACTTATCTCTCTCTCTCCTGAAGACAATGGAGCAGCATTTGGAAATGTTAATGAAGAGACGAGAGAGTTTAACGGAAGGAGACACCGGTCTGAGTATTGTCAAGACCAGCTCCTTTTGAACCCTGAACTGTTTGAAGTGTGATGGACAGGCGATACCCCAGCAGGGGGATAAAAAGGGGCAGGTTCACTGAAACACCACACACGACACCATGAGGTAACGAGACCCTGGAAGCGGTGCACCCCCACAAGTTGGTGGGAGTTTTGGAGGTCTGATCGCGGGACTAGCCATAGACGCACAGGGTGGAAAGATACGGTCGGCGGGAACCTGGTGTGTGTCCGCCCTTGCCTGGGTGCCGGGTTCACCGCTGAAGAACGATCATGTCTGGAATGGAGGGGTCACAATCGGTGACCTCAGAAGACATTACAAAGGGCTCGCCCGAAAGCTGACTGCGAGGAATATCGAAGGTCTGTTTGGAATCCGATTTGAATATTCATTCATTCTCTCTCTTCCCAACGGCACGACGGCGATTATTGCGAACTGAACTAAACTGAACTGTCACTTGTGATTGAACATTTTACCCCTAGACTGCGATAGAGCTGATTGATCCTATTATCCTAGTTCTGTGTACATGTGTGTTTATTCATTGCTAACCTGTTGCATTTATATCCTTACTATTAGAGTACGGTGTTGCTTATTTCTTTAATAAAACTTCCTTAGTTCCAGTAATCCAGACTCCAACTGAGTGGTCCACTTCTGCTGGTTTGGCAACCCAGTTACGGGGTACGTAACAATCTCGAGTGGGAACCCAACACCTCACTTCGGGGCCATAGCCCCTCCCAATCAACGGGGTATTGCAGTGCACAACCTCTGCATCGAACGTCCAGTAATCGGCTCACAGTGAAGGTCTCTGAGCTGTCGATGAGATGGGGAGGGGAAGGGGGCTTGGGGGTGGGACAGAGGGGGCTGCAGACAAAGGGTTTAATCCTTGAAACATGGAATGTAGGATGGATTCTGCGAAGGGTAGGGGGTAGTTTTAGACGTACCGCCAAAGAGTTGACCACCTTGGTGATGGGGAAAGGTCCAATGTAGTGTGGTGCCAGCTTGCAGGAGTCCACCTTCGAGGGGATCTTATGTGAAGATAACCACACCTTCTGACCCTAGTGGTAACGGGGGGCCTCGATGCAGTGACGGTCTGCTTGCTGCTTCATTCTGGCTCTAGACTGAAGCAGCGCCTTTCGGGCTCGTCTCCAGGTCCGTGAGCACCTCTGGACAAACACTGAGCTGAGGGAACGCCCACTTCCTCCTCGTGAAACGTGAATAAGGGGGGTTGAAGGCCAAGACAGCACTGGAATGGTGATAAACCTGATGAAGCAGAAGGCAAAGAATTAATAGTGTACTCGACCCAGGGAAGTTGCTGACTCCAAGAGGAGGATTCCTGAGATGTCACACAACGGAGCATCACCTCCATCTGCTGATTAGCCCACTCTGTCTGGCCATTACTCTGTGGATGAGACCCAGATGAGAGGTTAACCCTGATCCCGAGTAGTTTGCAAAAGGCCCTCCAAAAGTGGGAGGTAAATTGCGAACCTCTATCAGATACCACTTCAACAGGGAGACGGTGAATATGGAAAACATGCTGAGTCACCAGGTTGGCAGTCTCCTTGGCAGAGGGCAGCTTGGGAAGGGGAACTAAGTGGACAGATTTGGAAAAACAATCTACTATGGTAAGAACGGTAGCGTTACCGTCAGACGGAGGGAGTCCAGTGACAAAGTCCAGTGCAATGTGTGACCAGGGCCTTCTAGGAACAGGCAGGGGTTGCAGGAGACCAGTTGGTGGCTGGCTGGAGGTCTTGTTCTGTGCACAGACTGGGCAGGCAGAAATGAAGCTCTCAACATCCTTCCTCAGGAATGGCCACCAAAATCTTCGACTGATGAAAGCTGTCATGCGTCTGATGTCAGGGTGACATGTCAGTCGGGAGGTGTGTCCCCACTGGAGAACCTGGGAGCGGACAGACTGGGGAACATACAATAGATTAGCAGGGCAGGTTCTAGGAGCAGACTCACCCTGCTGGGTAGACTAGACCACAGATTCAATCTCCCACTGTGCTGCAGCGATTAGACATTGCATGGGGAGAATGGTCGTAACCTCGGGCACCTCGTCGGTTGTTGGAAACTGCCTGGAGAGCGCGTCAGGCTTGCCGTTCTTAGAGCAAGACGGTAGGCCAGGGTGAATCTAAAACAGGGACCACCGAGCCTGGCGGGAGTTGAGGTGTTTGGCTGAACGGATATATTCCAGGTTCTTGTGATCCGTCCAGACTAGAAAAGGAGTAGTCGTTCCCTCAAGCCAATGCCGCCATTCCTCAAGAGCAAGTTTAACAGCCAATAACCCTCGATTGCCGATGTCATAGTTGCATTCTGCGGGCGAAAATTTGTGGGAAAAAAGGCGCACGGGTGTAGCTTGTCATCCTCTGCTGAACGCTGTGACAGTATAGCCCCTACTCCTACATCAGAGGCGTCAGTCTCGACAATAAACTGCCTTGTAGGATCCGGCTGGAGGATAGGTGCCATGGTGAAACGAGTCTTTAGATCAGAAAAGGCTTTCTCAGCCGCTGGATTCCAGGCGAACTTCGACTTGGAGGGGGTTAGAGCAGTCAGCAGGGCAGCCAGGATGCTGAAATTTCAAATGAATCGGCGATAGAAGTTGGCAAACCCAAGAAAGCGTTGGACATCTCGTCGAGAGGCGGGTTGTGGCCACTCCTCTACCACCTTGATCTTCTGAGGGTCCATCTGGAGTCCTCCAGCACTGACCACATATCCCAGAAATGAAGTTGAACTCTGGTGAAATTCACACTTCTCTGCCTTCATGAATAACTGATTCTCCAGGAGTCGTTGGAGCACCCGGCGGACGTGCCGGATGTGTTCAGAGAGGGAGCTAGAAAATATCAGAATGTCATCCAAGTACACAAATACAAACTGATTCAACATGTCTCTGAGGATATCATTCACCAGGGACTGGAACACAGCAGGACCATTAGAAAGTCCGAAAGGCATTACCAGATATTCATAGTGCCCAGATGGCGTATTGAACGCGGTCTTCCACTCATCCCCCTCTCTTATGCAGACCAGATGGTAAGCGTTGCGGAGATCGAGCTTGGAGAAGATAGAAGCACCCTGGAGCAATTCAAATGCAGATGACGTAAGAGGAAGAGGATAGCGGTTCTTAACGGTGACCTCATTGACACCTCTATAGTCCACGCAAGGACGCAGGGACCCGTCCTTCTCGGCTACAAAGAAAAACCCTGTGCCTGCTGGGGAGGAAGAGGGACGGATAATTCCTGCAGCCAAGGCCTCCTGGATATACTCGTCCATCGCTTCCCTTTCAGGTGGAGACAGGGAATACAGATGGCCCCTAGGTGGTGAGGTACCGGAAGGAGATCTATAGCGGCAATGTGGGGGCGATGTGGGGGTAAGGTGGTGGCCCGAATCTTGCTGAATACCAGTTTTAGGTCCAGATATGCAGGGGGTACAGAGGTCAGATCGGGAAACTCTTCTGTAGGCAGAGGAACCGGACTGAGTAGCATGAGCAACACGCAGACAATGATTTAGGCAGAAAGAACTCCAGTTTAACACTTATTAGACCAATCAATGTGTGGACCGTGCTGAGCTAGCTATGGGTGACCTAACACAACTTCAGCTTTGGGGGAATCCATTACATGGAAAGCAATACTCTCCTGGTGATTGCCAGAAATGAGGAGACTCACCGGAGCTGTAGAGTGGGTAACCATGGGAAAGTTTCACTCCGTTAAGCCTCTGGCCTCCAGGGGTTGCTTCAGACGGGAGAGTGGCATCCCGAGATTGGCCGCAAAACAAACTGATAAAGTTTCCCTCAGCCCCAGAGTCGATAAAAACTGAAACGGTGCGTCTCGTCCCTTCAGCCAGCATAAAAGCAGGTAGCAGGGTTCCAGTGACGGGGAACTGGGGGGAGGAAGTACTGCTCGCCCGTAGCCCCCTCTTTACGAGGGAGCATTGGCTTTTACAGGACAGGTAGGTACATAGTGACCAGCCTGACCACAATACAGACAGGAGTTGGTACTGATTCTCCTTCTCCTATTCGAAGGGTTCAGATCAATCTGCATGAGCTCCGTTGGGCTGGATGGGGGTGACTGACGACTCGGGGAAGGAGATCTGGGTTCTGGCTGGGAAGAGGTCAGACGCCCCCCCCCCCCCCCAGTGGTTCTTCATGACCCCCGGGCATCACGCTCCTGCTGATGCTGTTTTATGCGGCTGTCAATCTTAATGGCCAAATCGGCCAGCTCTTGGAAGCCAGCAGGCAGGTCGCGGGTGGCTAGTTCATCCTTAACCTCTTTGCTAAGCCCATAGAGGAACACCTCAGATTGGGCCGCCGAATTCCAGTTGGTAGTGGTGGCTAGTGTGCAGAACTGAATGGCGTAGTCCAAAACAGAACGGTTACCCTGATGAACTCGCAACATCTCCCTTGCTGCCTCTTGTCCCGCTGGGAACAGTCAAAGACTCTTAACTCCTCACAAAAGTCCATAAATGTGTGGCAAAAAGGGGCTCTGCTGTCCCACACAGCCGTACCCCACTCTCTTGCTCTTCCTGATAGCAGCGTGATAACATAAGCAATACAAGATCAATCAGTGGGAAAGGTAGTGGGCTGCAGCTCAAAAATCAGCAAGCATTGAGACAGGAAGGATCTGCGGGTGCCTGGTTCACCATTGTAAGGTTCAGATGGGGGTATACGGGGTTCTCAGGCTGGTTGGGTTGGAGTCTGTGGGGCTAATGGCACAACAAGAGAAGGCAGGTCAGAGCTCAGCGCCAGCTGAATCTGCTGTAGCTTGGAGGCTATGCTGGTCAGAGTGGCGGGGAAGGCTTCCATCCACTGGTTGATAGAGGCAAACTGCGTTTCATGTCTCCCTAACAACATGCCCTGTCAAGAGAGGGCCTCACGCACCTGGTTGAGGTCCGCTGAGTCCATCCGGCCAGTTCGTTCTGTCAGGTTCTGTTGGGTTTTGGCAGGACTCAAGTGCAGACCAATGAATACTTTTTTCACCAGGATTTATTAGGCAGGCACAAATCCAAAATGGCAGACCGAGGTCTTACCAGGAAAGGCAGTCAGGTTTGGGCAGATAATCCAGACCACACAGGCAAAAATCAGGTCCAGGAACAGGCAAAATCCAAAACACAGAATCAGGCAAAATCAATTGGCAGAAGTCGCAATGACATGCTAGAACAACACAGGTCAGAATCTGGGACAAACTGGCAGAGAATGCTAGTCAAGGCAGGGTTTAAATAGACAGGGTAATGAGTGAAAATTAGACACAGGTGGGTGCAAATGAGGAGACAAGCAGGTAATTGGAGGAAGTCCAAAAAAGGAAAGGGGCTGGGCCAGAGCCCACATGGCCAGGTGAAAGGAAACAGAAATTAAAGACTGTCGTGATCCAGAGCTACCAGCAGAGACCCTTCGACCCAGTGTTCAGCCGGATCCTTAACAATGCTGCAAATTTTTACCATGTAAGCAATAAACTACTCTTTCACTTTTCTTCTAAAGTGGATGATCTCGCATTTACCAACATTGTAATCCATCTTCCAGACCCTTGCCCACTCATTTAACCTATCTATATCTCTCTGCAGACTCTCCAAATCTTCTGCACAATTTGCTTTTCCCCTCAATTCAGTATCATCAGCAAACTTCAATACACTACACTCGGTCCCCTCTTCCAGATTGTTAATGTATATTGTGAACAGTTGCAGGCCCAGCACTGACCCTTGTGGCACACCGCTCATCACTGATTGACAACTAGAGTAACACCCATGTATCCCAACTCCCTGCTTTCTATTAGTTAACCAGTCCTCTATGTGTGCTCATACATCACCCCAACTCTATGCATCCTTATCTTATGGATAAGTCTTTTATGCAGCACCTTATCGAATGCCTTCTGGAAATCCAGAGTAAATAACGTCCATCTGCTCCGCTCTATCCACTGCGCTTATTAAATCTTCAAAAAACTCCAGTAAGTTTGTCAAACAGGACCCACCTTTGCTGAATCCATGCTGGTCTGCCTGATGAATCCACTTCTTTCCAGATGCCTCGTTATTTCTTCTGTAATCATAGCTTCAAGCATTTTCCCAACTACAGATGTTAAACTAACTGGCCTATAGGTAGCTGCCTTTTTCCTACTTCCTCTTTTGAACAGTGTCATGACATTTGCCATCTTCCAACCTGCCGGGACCTACCCAGAGTCCAGAGAATTTTGGTATATCATCACCAAGGTCTCTACTATAACTTCTGCCATTTCTTTCAGTACCCTGGGATTTATTCCATCAGGACCAGGGGTCTTGTCTATCTTCAGGCCCACAAGTTTGCTCAGCACTAACTCTTTAGTGATAGCTATTGTATCGAGGTCCTCACCTCCCATCACATCCATAACATCTCTCTTTGGCATGTTAGACATGTCCTCCACCGTGCAGACCAACACAAAATAGTCATTCAAAGCCTCAGTCATTTCTTCATTACCCAATATCCTCCAAGGGACCTACATTCACTTTAGTCACCCTTTTCCACTTTATATAATTATAAAAATTTGTACTATCTGTTTTTATATTTTGTGCTAGTTTATTTTCATAATCTAGCTTCCCTTTCTTTATTGCTTGCTTAGTGGTACTTTGTTGCTTTTTAAAGTTTTCCCAAACTTCCAGTTTCCCACTACACTTGGCACAAGCTTTTAGTTTGATGCCTTCTTTTATTTCCTTAGTTATCCAAGGCTGGCTCTCCCCACCCTTACTGTCTTTGCTGTTCACTGGAATATACTTTTGTTGAGCATTGTGAAAAATCTCTTTGAAAATCTTTCACTGTTCCACAACTGTCCTGCCATATAGCCTGTGTTCCCAGTCTACACTAGCCAAATCCTCCCTCGTCCCATTGTAGTCTCCATTGTTTAGGCATAATACACTGGTTTTAGATCGAACTATCACACCCTCTATTTGTATGAGAAACTCAATCATACTGTGATCACTCTTTCCAAGAGGATCCCTAACTACAAGATCACTAATTTTACCTGTGTAATTGCGCAGGACTAGATCTAAGATAGCATATTCCCTTGTAGGTTCGGTAACGTGCTGTTCAAGAAAGCCATCATGGATGCATTCTCTGAAGTCCTCCTCAGGACTGCCTCGACCAACTTGATTCACCCAATCTATGAGCAAGTTAAAGTCCCCACGATAACTGCTGTTCCATTCTTACATGCCTCAGATACTTCTCTGTTTGTTGCCTGTGCCATTTATAATGTTATAATGCAGTTGTACAAGGCCTTGGTGAGACCACACCTGGAGTATTGTGTGCAGTTTTGGTCCCCTAATCTGAGGAAAGACATCTTTGCCATAGAGGGAGTACAAAGAAGGTTCACCAGATTGATTCCTGGGATGGCAGGTCTTTCATATGAAGAAAGACTGGATGAACTGGGCTTGTACTCGTTGGAATTTAGAAGATTGAGGGGGGATCTGATTGAAACGTATAAGATCCTAAAGGGATTGGACAGGCTAGATGCAGGAAGATTGTTCCCGATGTTGGGGAGGTCTAGAACGAGGGGTCACAGTTTGAGGATAGAGGGGAAGCCTTTTAGGACCGAGGTTAGGAAAAACTTCTTCACACAGAGAGTGGTGAATCTGTGGAATTCTCTGCCACAGCAAACTGTTGAGGCCAGTTCATTAGCTATGTTTAAAAGGAAGTTAGATATGGCCCTTGTGGCTACAGGGGTCAGGGGGTATGGAGGGAAGGCTGGGTTCTGAGTTGGATGATCAGCCATGATCATAATAAATGGCGGTGCAGGCTCGAAGGGCCGAATGGCCTACTCCTGCACCTATTTTCTATGTTTCTATGTTATTATTTGGTGGCCGATAAACAACTCCCACCACTGATTTTTTCCCTTTACTGTTCCTAATCTCTACCCAGAGAGATTCAACATTCTACTCTTTAGATCTTATATCATCTTTCATTCTCGCCCTGATCTCATCTTTAATTAAGAGCACTACACCACCTCCCTTACCTTCCTGCCTATCCTTCCGTATTACCTCATATACTTGGATATTTAATTCCCAATCCTCTCACCCTGCAACCACGTCTCTGTAATGGCCACTGAATCATACCACTTTGTACTGACCTGAGCCACAAGGGTTCCGGCCCGAAACATTGACTGATCGTTTCCACGGATGCTGCCCGACCTGCTGAGTTCCTCCAGCGTGTTGTGAGTGTTGCTTTGACCCCAGCATCTACAGATTATTTTGTGTTTACGGTTCACAGACCTTGGTTCGAATACTACGGGCATTCAGATAAAGTGCCCTTACACTCATTGTGCCTTTAAAATCTTGTAATCTTATACTCTTCAGCACTTGACTTTTCTTCACTCCACTCTTAATTTTCTCTTTTTTCTTTTGCTTTTCCTTTATCTTTATCCACACTTTTCTCTTTTACTTTATCCATACTTCTCCAATCTATTGAACCCAACCTCTGCCATATAGTTTAAAGCCCTACCCACAGCTCTAGTTATGCGATTTGCTAGGGTCTTGGTGGCCCCCGTTAACACATCGGTAATCGCCACGTGGATGACAACCACCATCAGACCATACAGAAAGGTAAAGCCCAGGGGCTATTCAGCGGGCGTACAACGCTGAATTGTTCCATGTTGGGAAACTCAGCGTTCGCGGTAACCAACTCTCCTGGGTTCAGTCTACTCGTGCGGGCATGTAGATATTGTGTTTTGTGACTGTGGTGGAGAATGTGGTGAGGTTTGGGAGTTGGCCCAGCAGTCGAGTAAACCCTCATGCGGTGGGACATGCCTTTGACAGAGTTATTGTGGGGAATTTACTGGGGGAGCAGGGTACCGACCCAAAGTCCTTAACATCCACAAGTCGGCGGACGTTAAGATCAAATAACAGTCCTTGGGCACACAGGAAATCTGCACCGAGCAGAAGTCTAGCGACATTAGCCAGGACTAAATCCCATCAGTAATGTCGCCCACAGAAGCACGGTGTCGCCCATCGTGTCCCGTAAGTCTGGATCCTGCCGCCGATGGTGGCCTCCAGTGACGTTCCGTCGCTCTTTGCCTTCTCATCAATAAGCAGTGCTGGTAGTACACTCACTTGAGCCTTCGAGTCACACAGGAAGCTTCGCCCTGAAAGGGCGTCTGTACTGAGCAGTTCACGACCCTGGCGGCTGAGACTCACGGTGTTCACAGACCTCTGATGTCCCGAAGCACTGGCAATAGACAATAGGTGCAGGAGTAGGCCATTCGGCCCTTCGAGCCAGCACCACCATTCACTGTGATCATGGCTGATCATCCACAATCAGTACTCCGTTCCTGCCTTTATATAACCTTTGATTACTATCTTTAAGAGCTCTATCTTTCTTGAAAGCATCCGGAGACTTGGCCTCCACTGCCTTCTAGAGCAGAGCATTCCATATATCCACCACTCTCTAGGTGAAAAAGTTTTTCCTCAACTCCGTTCTAAATGGCCTACCCCTAATTCTTAAACTGTGGCCTCTGGTTCTGGACTCACCTATCAGTGGGAACATGCTTCCTGCCTCCAGTGTGTCCAATCCCTTAATAATCTTATATGTTTCAATCAGATCCCCTCTCATCCTCCTAAATTCCAGTGTATACAAGCCCAGTCGCTCCAATCTTTCAACATATGACAGTCCCTCTATCCCAGGAATTAACCTTGTGAACCTATGCTGCACTCCCTCAATAGCAAGAATGTCCTTCCTCAAATTTGGAGACCAAAACTGCAAACAATACTGCAGGTGTGGTCTCACCAGGGCCCTGTACAGCTGCAGAAGGACCTCTTTGCTCCTATACTCAATTATGAAGGCCAGCATGCCATTAGCTTTCTTCACTGCCTGCTGTACTTGCATGCTTGCTTTCAGTGACTGCTGTACAAGAACACCTAGATCTCGTTGTATTTCCCCTTTTCCTAACTTGACTCCATTTAGATAATAATCTGCCTTCCCGTTCTTACCACCAAAGTGGCTAATCTCACATTTATCCATGTTAAACTGCATCTGCCCACTCACCCAGCCTGTCCAAGTCACCCTGCGTTCTCATAATATCCTCCTCACATTTCACACTGCCACCCAACTTTGTGTCATCTGCAAATTTGCTAATGTTACTTTTAATCCCTTCATCTAAATCATGAATGTATATTGTAAACAGCTGCGGTTCCAGCACTGAACCCTGCGGTACCCCACTGGTCACCACCTGCCATTCCAAAAGGGACCTGTTAATCGCTACTCTTTGTTTCCTGTCAGCCAGCCAATTTTCAATCCGTGTCAGTACTCTGCCCCCAATACCATGTGCCCTAATTTTGCCTACTAATCTCCTATGTGGGACTTTATCAAAGGCTTTCTGAAAGACCAGGTACACTACATTCACTGGCTCTCCCTTGTCCATTTTCATAGTTACATCCTCAAAAAATTCCAGAAGATTAGTCAAGCACGATTTCCCCTTCGTAAATCCATGCTGACTCGGACCTATCCTGTTACTGCTATACAAATGTGTCGTAATTTCATCTTTTATAATTGATTCCAGCATCTTTCCCACCACTGATGTCAGGCTATAATTCCCTGTTTTCTCTCTCCCTTCTTTCTTGAAAAGTGGGACAACATTAGCCACCCTCCAATCCACAGGAACTGATCCTGAATCTATCGAACATTGGAAAATGATTACCAATGCGTCCGCGATTTCTAAAGCCACGTCCTTAAGTACCCTGGGATGCAGACCATCAGGTCCCAAGGACTTATCAGCCTTCAGTCCCATCAGTCTATCCAACACCATTTTCCGCCTAATGTGAATTTCCTTCAGTTCCTCCATTACCCAAGGTCCTTTGGCCACTATTATATCTGGGAGATTGTTTGTGTCTTCCCTAGTGAAGACAGACCCAAAGTACCTGTTCAACTCGTCTGCTATTTCCTTGTTCCCCATAATAAATTCACCCGTTTCTGTTTTCAAGGGCCCAATTTTGGTCTTAACTATTTTTTCCCTTTTCACATACCTAAAGAAGCTTTCACTATCCTCCTTTATATTCTTGGCATTTTCCAAACTGCAAGGCAGTCTGCACTCCCTAACATTCCTACCAAAGTGATCAGGCAATTGTTGTATGAAAAGTCCTTTAAAACTAAAAACAGGATGTTGAATTCTGTGGAGAGACAGGTGGCCGAGAACAGAGGGTGAAGGGGGAGGAGGTGAAATACTGCAGGAGGCCGAGGACAGAGAGTGCTGCGGGGGGGGGGGGGGGGAATACTGCAGGAGGCCGAGGACAGAGAGTGCTGCGGGGGGGGGGGAAATACTGCAGGAGGCCGAGGACAGAGAGTGTGGGGGGTGAAATACTGCAGGAGGCCGAGGACAGAGAGTGAAGTGGGGGGTGAAATACTGCAGGAGGCCGAGGACAGAGAGTGAAGGTGGGGGTGTAATACTGCAGGAGGCCGAGGACAGAGAGTGAGGGGGGGGGGTGAAATAATGCAGCAGGCCCAGGACAGAGAGTGAAGGGGGGGTGAAATACTGCAGGAGGCCAAGGACAGAGAGTGAAGAGGGGGGTGAAATACTGCAGGAGGCCAAGGACAGAGAGTGAGGGGGGGTGAAATACTGCAGGAGGCCAAGGACAGAGAGTGAGGGGGGGGTGAAATACTGCAGGAGGCCGAGGACAGAGAGTGAAGGTGGGGGTGTAATACTGCAGGAGGCCGAGGACAGAGAGTGAAGGGGTGGAGGTGAAATACTGCAGGAGGCCGAGGACAGAGAGTGAAGGGGGGGGTGAAATACTGCAGGAGGCCAAGGACAGAGAGTGAGGGGGGGGGTGAAATACTGCAGGAGACCAAGGACAGAGAGTGAGGGGGGGTGAAATACTGCAGGAGGCCAAGGACAGAGAGTGAGGGGGGGGTGAAATACTGCAGGAGGCCGAGGACAGAGAGTGAAGGTGGGGGTGTAATACTGCAGGAGGCCGAGGACAGAGAGTGAAGGGGGGGGTGAAATACTGCAGGAGGCCGAGGACAGAGAGTGAGGGGGGGGGGTGAAATACTGCAGGAGGCCGAGGACAGAGAGTGAAGGTGGGGGTGTAATACTGCAGGAGGCCAAGGACAGAGAGTGAAGGGGGGGGTGAAATACTGCAGGAGGCCGAGGACAGAGAGTGAGGGGGGGTGAAATACTGCAGGAGGCCGAGGACAGAGAGTGAAGGGGGGGTGAAATACTGCAGGAGGCCGAGGACAGAGAGTGAAGGGGAGGGTGAAATACTGCAGGAGGCCGAGGACAGAGAGTGAAGGGGGGGGGTTGAAATACTGCAGGAGGCCAAGGACAGAGAGTGAGGGGGGGTGAAATACTGCAGGAGGCTGAGGACAGAGAGTGAGGGGGGGGGTGAAATACTGCAGGAGGCCGAGGACAGAGAGTGAGGGGAGGGGTGAAATACTGCAGGAGGCCGAGGACAGAGAGCGAGGGGGGGGTGAAATACTGCAGGAGGCCAAGGATAGAGAGTGATGGGGGGGGTGAAATACTGCAGGAGGCCGAGGACAGAGAGTGAAGGGGGGGGTGTAATACTGCAGGAGGCCGAGGACAGAGAGTGAGGGGGGGTGAAATACTGCAGGAGGTCGAGGACAGAGAGTGAGGGGGGGGTGAAATACTGCAGGAGGCCGAGGACAGAGAGTGAGGGGGGGGTGAAATACTGTAGGAGGCCGAGGACAGAGAGTGAGGGGGGGGTGAAATACTGCAGGAGGCCGAGGACAGAGAGTGAGGGGGGGGTGAAATACTGCAGGAGGCCGAGGACAGAGAGTGAAGCGGGGGGAGGTGAAATAGACCATAAGACAAAGGAGCAGAAGTCGGCCATTCGGCCCATCAAGTCTACTCCGCCATTTTATCATGAGCTGATCCTTTCTCCCATTTAGTCCCACTCCCCCGCCTTCTCATCATAACCTTTGATGCCCTGGCTACTGAGATACCTATCAATCTCTGCCTTAAATACACCCAATAACTTGGCCTCTACTGCCGCCCGTGGCAACAATTCCATAGATTCAACACCCTCTGGCTAAAAAAATTTCTTCACATTTCTGTTCTGAATGGGTGCCCTTCAATCCTGAAGTCATGCCCTCTCGTACTAGACTCCCCCACCACGGGAAACAACTTTGCCACATCCACTCTGTCCATGCCTTTCAACATTCGAAATGTTTCTATGAGGTCTCCCCTCATTCTTCTAAACTCCAAGGAATACAGTCCAAGAGCAGACAAACGTTCCTCATATGTTAACCCTCTCATTCCTGGAATCATTCTAGTGAATCTTCTCTGTACCCTCTCCAACGTCAGCAAATCCTTTCTTAAATAAGGAGACCAAAACTGCCCACAGTACTCCAAGTGAGGTCTCACCAGTGCCTTATAGAGCCTCAACATCACATCCCTACTCCTATACTCTATTCCTCTAGAAACGAATGCCAACATTGCATTCGCCTTCTTCACTACCGACTCAACCTGGAGGTTAACTTTAAGGGAATCCTGTACGAGGACTCTCAAAACCGTTGCATCTCAGAACTTTGAATTCTCTCCCCATTTAAATAATAGTCTGCCCGTTTATTTCTTCTGCCAAAGTGCATAACCATACACTTTCCAACATTGTATTTCATTTGCCACTTCTTTGCCCATTCTTCCAATCTATCCAAGTCTCTCTGCAGACTCTCTGTTTCCTCAGCACTACCGGCCCCTCCACCTATCTTCATATCATCAGCAAACTTAGCCACAAAGCCATCTATTCCATAATCCAAATCATTGATGTACAATGTAAAAAGAAGCGGTCCCAACACGGACCCCTGTGGAACACCACTGGTAACCGGCAGCCAACCAGAATAGGATCCCTTTATTCCCACTCTCTGTTTCCTGCCAATCAGCCAATGCTCTATCCATGTATGTAACTTTCCCGTAATTCCATGGGCTCTTATCTTGTTAAGTAGCCTCATGTGTGGCACCTTGTCAAAGGCCTTCTGAAAATCCAAACATACAACATCCATTGCATCTCCCTTGTCTAGCCTACTTGTAATTTCCTCAAAAAATTGCAATAGGTTTGTCAGGCAGGATTTTCCTTTAAGGAATCCATGCTGAGTTCTGCCTATCTTGTCATATGCCTCCAGGTACTCCGTAACCTCATCCTTGACAATCGACTCCAACAACTTCCCAACCACCAACGTCAAGCTAACAGGTCTATAATTTCCTTTTTGCTTCCTTGCCCCCTTCTTAAGTAGCGGAGTGACATTTGCAATCTTCCAGTCCTCCAGAACCATGCCAGAATCTATAGACTTTTGAAAGATCATCACTAATGCCTCAGCAATCTCCACAGCTACTTCCTTCAGAACACGAGGGTGCATTCCATCTGGTCCGGGAGATTTATCTACCTTTAGACTATTCAGCTTCCTGAGTACTTTTTCTGTCATAATTGTGACTGCGCACACCTCTCTTCCCTGCCACCCTTGAGTGTCCGGTATACTGCTGATGTCTTCCTCAGTGAAGACTGATGCAAAATATTCATTCAGTTCCTCCGCCATCTCCTTATCTCCCATTACAACTTCTCCAGCATCATTTTCTATCGGTCCTATATCTACTCTCACCTGTCTTTTACTCTTTATATACTTGAAAAAGATTTTAGTATCCTCTTTGATATTATTTGCTAGCTTCCTTTCATAGTTAATAATTTCCCTCTTAATGACCTTCTTAGTTTCCTTTTGTAAGCTTTTAAAAACTTCCCAATCCTCTGTCTTCCCAATAACTTTTGCTTCCGTGTATGCCCTCTCCTTTGCTTTAACTTCAGCTTTGACTTCTCTTGTCAGCCACGGTTGCATCCTTTTTCCATTCAAAAATTTCTTCTTTTTTGGAATATACCTGTCTTGCACATTCCTCACTTCTTGCATAAACTCCAGCCACTGCTGCTCTGCTGTCTTTCCCGCCAGTGTCCCTCTCCAGTCAACTTTGGCCAGTTCCTCTCTCATGCCACTGTAATTTCCTTTACTCCACTGAAATACCGACACATCAGACTTCAGCTTCTCTTTTTCAAATTTCACAGTGAACTCTATCATGTTATGATCACTGTCTCCTAAGGGTTCCTTCACCTCAATCTCTCTAATCACCTCCGGTTCATTACACAATACCCAATCCAGTACAGCCGATCCCCTAGTGGGCTCAACAACAAGCTGTTCTAAAAAACCATCTCGCAGACACTCTACAAGTTCTCTCTCTTGAGATCCAGTGCCGACCTGATTTTCCCAATCCATTCGCATGTTAAAATCCCCCACAATTATCATAACACTGCCCTTCTGACAAGCCTTTTCTATTTCCTGTTGTAATTTATAGTCCACATCACTGCAGCTGTTTGGAGGCCTATAAATAACTGCCATCACGGTCCTTTTATCCCTGCGATTTTTTAGTTCAACCCATAAAGATTCTGTACCTTCCGATCCTATATCACCTCTTTCTAATGATTTAATATCATTTCTTACCAATAAAGCCATGCCTCCCCCTCTGCCTACTTCCTATAATTCTGATACACCGTGTATCCTTGGACGTTCAGCTCCCAGAGACATGCATCCTTTAGCCACGTCTCAGTGATTACCACAATATCATACCAGCCAATCTGCAGCTGTACGACAAGATCATCCAATTTATTCCTTATGCTGCGTGCATTTAAGTATAACACCTTAAGACCAGTATTTGGTACTTTTTGCTTTGATTTCACAGCAACTTTATTGCACTGCAACTCATCCCAATGGCTACAAATTTGCCCCATCACCTGCCTGTCTTTCCTGACATCTTTACTGCTCACTATCTTAGATTTATTTCTGTTTTCCCCTTCCTGCGCTCTATCATTCCGGTTCCCATTCCCCTGCCAAATTAGTTTAAACCCCCCCAACAGCTCTATTAAACCTTCCCGCCAGGATATTGGTCCCCTTCGGGTTCAGGTGTGACCTGTCCATTTTGAACAGGTCATACTTCCCCCAGAAGAGATCCAATGATCCAAGATCCAAGATCCAAATACTGCAGGAGGCCGAGGACAGAGAGTGAAGAGGGGGGTGAAATACTGCAGGAGGCCGAGGACAGAGAGTGAAGAGGGGGGTGAAATACTGGAGGAGGCCGAGGACAGAGAGTGAAGGATGGGGGAGGTGAAATACTGCAGGAGGCCGAGGACAGAGAGTGAAGAGGGGGGTGAAATACTGGAGGAGGCCGAGGACAGAGAGTGAAGGGGGGGGTGAAATACTGCAGGAGGCCAAGGACAGAGAGTGAGGGGGGGTGAAATACTGGAGGAGGCCGAGGACAGAGAGTGGGGGGGGGGTGAAATACTGCAGGAGGCCGAGGACAGAGAGTGAGGGGGGGGTGAAATACTGCAGGAGGCCGAGGACAGAGAGTGAAGGTGAGGGTGGGGGGGGGGAGAACGCTGAGGCAAAAAGTGCACAGAAATTGGAGGTCACCTGCTGAACAAGGGGAGCACTCTGTACAAACACTCTGGTTGTTCCGCACCGTGCACAGCAGATATTGGTCACCAAACAGAGGGGGTCGCGGTGAACCACCTTCCTTTACCAAAACCAACATGGTTATAATTTCTCCATTTCTGCATGGCAAGCAGGAGAATGAGCAATGTGAGAGGACATGAGAGATTGTTACTAAACAATAACATGTGCGAGATCAACATTGTGTGTAAGGACGTCGTCTCGGACACATGAACAGGTCCCTTGGGCTTGAGACAGCTGGTCTATCAGATTCACTCATCAGTCTTTGCTAGCCATTAATAATTTTGCTCAATAAAATAAAGGAGAAGGATTCTGCAGCCAGTGAAAGTGACCTTTCAAAGAAAGTTGAAGAGGTTCAGAGGTCCTACCTTTGAATAATTGATGAAAATCACTGGTTCAGTTGACACTGGGGTTACAAGATGTCACTGTCTGTAATCGCCTGCCTTAGCCTGACGACTGAAAAGGGGAATTCACGATCGCCACGAGCAGAGAAGCCGAGATTTCCAAGAGAATCTGAAGCTTATTCTCACGGAAGTTTGGTTTTACATAATGTCGTGTATCAGAGGAAAGAAATAAGAGTTAAGGGCTGGGAGACGCTGATACGTAGTTCAGTGAGAGGGGAAAATACCCAGATACTGACAACTGTGTGTTCAAGCCCATAACATCATTTGGAGAATTTAAATTCAATTAATTGAATTAAATCTGGAATTACAAAAGATGGATTGTTGTAACATTGTGGCTTTGAACTGCCCAGTGGGGTTAACCATTTCATTTAAGGGTGGTTAAGAAAGGGCAACAAATACTGGCCTTGTACAAGAAATAAATTCTGCTCCTATGCCTTGTGTCGTACAATGTGGCTGGAAGTAAGTGTGACAGTCACAGGAACAAAATGGCTCCTGAAAGAATTGTAGCAGATGTTCATGGGACACACTTTCTTCAAACCCAATGAAAATGAACCTCCTGACTGTCTTCAGACCAGCATCTTGCTGGATATCAAACAGGATTTAACTGGGTGTGCAATAAAGTTGCTGCCTCACAGCCTCAGAAACAAGGGTTCAATCCTGACCTCAGCTGCTGTCTTTGTGGAGTTTGCACGTTCTCCCCGGTGAGCATATGGGTTTTCCCTGGTTTCCTCCCACTTGCCATGAGACTGATCGATTTTCCTAAGACACAAATGCTGGGTTATGCAATTAATGAGGGTAAATGAAATGAAATGGTGGATCAGGACTGAGGGAACTTACTTTGCCCTGGTAATTTTTGATTGTTAATCAGTAGATAATTGAATATTGATTCTTGTATATTCTCCTGATACACAAATCAAAAATTAATCTCATGAAAACATTCTCATCTCTTACAGATGTATTTGACTACAAACGATTCAGTCACAGCGTGTACAACTACACAACTTTCTGGCTTGAGGAGGAACAAGGGGTCCTTTATGTTGGAGCAAGAGAGGCCATCTTTGCTCTCAATATGAAGGACATCAATGACAAGTCCATGAAAATGGTAAGGATCACGTTTCACGGGATCGTAACATGTGGGAGAAGCTGTTGGCCCTTTATGAGTGTTCCTGCCCTCTCCAAGCACCAAACTGGGCAGTGGTCAGCTGATCACACACTGCCGTTCCTGTTGTCTGGGGTGGCCCATGTTCTCACATTCCCCTCAATAGAAATATTTAGAGTCAAACAGCATAGAAGGGATGGCTCAGTAGTGTAGTAGTTAGCTCAACGCTTTACACCAGGGGTCCCCAACCTTTTTTGCACCGCGGACCGGTTTAATATTGACAATATTCTTGCGGACTGGCCAACCGGGGGGTGGGGTGGTGTTCAAGTAAGATTAAACTCACCTCAACATGTCTTTTACAGTTAGGGTTGCCAACTTTCTCACTCCCAAACAAGGGACAAAAGTAGCAGTCAAATACAGGACACTTGTGTTTACCCCAAGAAAGACTACCATGACCATGAAGCCTTGTGCGGACGCCTGTGTGCGTATGTATGACATGCGCATATGTGACGTGCGCATGCACATACGTGCTGATTTTTTTTTCCACAAATCAGTTTTGGTTTAATCTTCCCGACTACACTGTACATACATTTGTGACAGGGTCCTGAATTACCTCTAAGAACTGTGCTCGATTACACCTATGAACTGTGCTTTTAAAAAGAGAGAGAGAGAAGCATTTAACACCGACATCTTGTTTTTAAGAGAGAGAGAGAGAGAGAGACGAAGACTGCTCATAGTTTGTTTATACTTTCCCAAGGACATCGCCTGCTTGTACATTCTTACAGACAGAGAAGGGAGGAGCTGTTATTTGAAAGACAGTTGGTACTCAGTACGGTGAGGTAAATAGAAGGTCAGATGATAGACCTGACGCACATGGTTTTGGACACTGAATGAGCTTTGTTGTGCCCACAGAAAAAGTGGGTTTTGGAGGATCGATTAGGTGGATCGATCAGTGGCTCTCGTAGTGTGGAGAAGGTGTGACTGGTGGGGAGTTATTTGTGTGCCCAACCCTCGCCTGGGTTGGTAGCTCCACCACAGAAGAATGGTCCCCTTTGTTGTGGTCACAGTCGGTGACTTCTAAAGGATTTCGGAGGACAACAGGAAGATCGATGGCATCAGCTCACCTGAAGACTCAAATTGCTCCCTCTCTCTCTCTCCATCACTACTCAACTCAATACCACGAACTGAATTGAACTTTACTCATCAGCGTAAGACTATCTATTTACCCCTAGACTTGAAAAAGCTTGATTCTCATATATTTCCACATTTTTTTATATATATTCATTGGTAATCTTTTTATGTATCTGATTTATATTACTGTATTGTGTAGTTACTGATAAATATCATTAATTAGTAGCAATACTGGACCCCAAAGTGTTTTCCATTTCTGCTGGTTCTTTAACCCGTCACGGGGTACGTGACACATTATTTCTACTTTATATAGGCTGTATATTTATCATATTGTAGTGGTGTGCTACACACAGCGCTAGAATAACCACACGGAGTCGGTGAGTTGGAGTTGCGATAAAGAGATTTATTCATACTTCGCGGCCTGCTTTAAAGCCTTCCCGTTACCGCCCTCCCTGGGGCAGGACTGCTGTGGGGAATGCATATTCCCAGACCCTTTCCGCGCGTGGGATTTTCCCCCTGCTGGTGAAGATGGCCTGCTGCCCTTTTTGGGGCCGGTCCTCTGCCTGCGCGCGCTGTTTCATGAGCCGGTTCGTGGGTGCTAGAAAATGGGTCGCCACATAACCCCCACCCCCCCAGAACCGGCGATACCTCCCCCAGTGTCCACAGTCTGGATCGGTCTCTGTTTGGGGGGTCTGCCCCTGCGCCGCGGTGCCTGAGTCTGGACCGGCTGCGTCAAGTCCACATGGGCCGGTTTGAGTCGGTCCACCGTGAAAATCTCCTCTCTCCCTGCAATATCCAGCACAAACGTGGACCCATTGTTCCTGATAATCTTAAACTGCCCCTCGTAGGGCCGCTGTAGCAGTGCCCGGTGTCCGCCCTGTCGTACAAAAAGAAACTTACAATTCTGCAGGTCTTTGGGTACGCAGGTCGGGCTCTGTCCGTGCTGTGAAGTGGGGATGGGGGCCAGGTTACCGAGCCTCTCCCATAGTCTGTCCTGGACTGCTGTGGGTTCTTCCTCTTGCCCCCTTGGAGCTGGTATGAACTCTCCTGGGACGACCAGGGGTGCGCCGTACACCAACTCGGCCGACGAGGTGTGCAGATCCTCTTTGGGCGCCGTGCGGATTCCGAGCAGGACCCAGGGAATTTCATCCACCCAGTTAGGCCCCTCCAGGCGGGCCATAAGAGCCGACTTCAGGTGACGGTGGAAACGCTCCACTAGTCCGTTCGACTGTGGGTGGTAGGCAGTTGTGTGGTGTAGCTGCGATCCTAAAAGGTTGGCCATAGCCGACCACAGGCTGGAGGTGAACTGGGCGCCCCTGTCGGAGGTAATGTGGGCCGGTACCCCGAAGCGGGCTACCCAGGTTGCGATCAGTGCTCGGGCGCAGGATTCGGAGGTGGTGTCGGTGAGTGGGACTGCCTCTGGCCATCTGGTGAACCGGTCTATCATAGTTAGGAGGTACCACGCTCCTCGTGACACTGGCAGGGGCCCCATGATATCCACATGGATGTGGTCGAACCTCCGACGGGTGGGTTCGAACCGCTGCGGTGGAGCCTTGGTGTGCCGCTGCACCTTGGCCGTTTGGCACTGCATACACGTTTTGGCCCATTCACTGACCTGTTTATGAAGTCCATGCCACACAAACCTGTTGGCGACCAGCCGGATGGTTGTCCTGATGGAGGGGTGCGCTAAGTTGTGAATGGATTCGAAAACCCGCCGGCGCCAGGCTGCTGGGACGACGGGGCAGGGTTGGCCAGTAGCTACGTCACATAGTAGGGTCCTCTCACCTGGGCCTACGGGGAGGTCTTGGAGCTGTGAACCAGAGACTGCAGTCCTGTAATTGGGGATCTCAGCGTCTGCCTGCTGTGCCTCTGCCAGCGCTGCATAGTCCACCCCCTGGGACAGGGCCTGTCTGGTAGGTCTGGATAGTGTGTCCGCCACGATGTTGTCCTTTCCAGAGACATGCCGGATGTCCGTCGTGTACTCGGAGATGTAGGACAGATGTCGCTGCTGGCGGGATGACCAGGGGTCGGACACCTTTGTGAATGCAAAGGTAAGCGGTTTGTGGTCTGTGAACGCGGTGAAGGGCCTACCTTCTAAGAAGTACCTGAAATGTCGGATTGCCAGGTATAGTGCCAATAGCTCCCGGTCGAAAGCACTGTATTTGAGTTCAGGTGGTCATAGGTGTTTGCTGAAGAACACCAGGGGTTGCCAGCGACCCTCGATGAGTTGTTCCAGCACTCCACCGACTGCTGTGTTGGATGCGTCCACCGTGAAGGCAGTAGGAATGTCCGTTCTGGGGTGCACTAGCATCGCGGCATTTGCCAAGGCTTCTTTGGTTTTAACGAAAGCGGCTGCGGCCTCTTCGTCCCAGGTAATGTCCTTGCCCTTACCCGACATCAGAGTGAACAGGGGGCGCATGGTTCGGGCTGCTGAGGGGAGGAAACGGTGGTAGAAATTGACCATACCCACGAATTCCTGCAGGCCTTTGATTGTGTTCGGTCGGGGGAAGTGGTGGATTGCGTCTACCTTGGCGGGCAGCGGGGTTGCCCCGTCTTTAGTAATCCTGTGGCCCAGGAAGTCGATGGTATCGAGTCCGAACTGGCATTTGGCCGGGTTCATTTTAAGACCGAATTCGCTCAAACGGGAGTAGAGCTGGCGGAGGTGGGACAGATGCTCTTGACGATTACTGCTGGCTATGAGGATGTCGTCCAAATAGATGAATGCAAAGTCCAGGCCGCATCCCACCGCGTCCATTAGCCGCTGGAACGTCTGTGCGGCATTCTTTAGACCAAACGGCATTCGGAGGAATTCGAAAAGTCCAAACAGGGTGATGCGTGCTGTTTTGGGGATGTCGTCCAGATGTACTGGGATTTGATGGTATCCCCGGACGAGGTCTACCTTGGAAAAGATCCTTGCACCGTGTAGGTTTGCTGCGAAGTCTTGAATGTGCGGCACAGGGTAGCGGTCTGGCGTTGTAGCCTCGTTCAGTCTGCAGTAGTCACCGCACGGTCTCCAGCCCCCTGTTGCCTTGGGCACCATGTGCAGGGGGGAGGCCCATGGGCTGTCGGACCGTCGTATGATCCCCAATTCCTCCATCTTCTTGAACTCCTCCTTCGCCAGTCGGAGCTTGTCCGGGGGAAGCCTTCGAGCACGGGCGTGGAGGGGTGGTCCCTGGGTCAGGATGTGGTGCTGTGCTCCATGTCTGGGCATGGCTGCCGTGAACTGCGGTGTCAGTACTGATGGGAAATCCGCCCGGACCCTGGTGAATTCGTCGTCGGACAGCGTGATGGAGTCCAGGTGTGGGGCTGGCAACTTTGCTTCACCCAGGGAGAACGTTTGAAAAGTCTTGGCGTGGACTAGTCGCTTCCCTTGCAGGTCGACCAGCAGGCTGTGGGCTCGCAGAAAATCCGCCCCCAGGAGTGGTTGGGCCACGGCAGCCAGTGTGAAGTCCCACGTGAACCGGCTGGAGCTGAACTGTAGCCGCACCGTGCGGGTGCCGTAGGTTCGTATTGTGCTGCCATTTGCGGCCCTCAGGGTGGGTCCCGGTTCTCTGTTGCGGGTGTCATAACTTGTTGGAGGTAAGACGCTGATCTCCGCTCTTGTGTCGACCAAAAATCGGCGTCCCGACTGCTTGTCCCAGATGTACAGGAGGCTGTCCTGATGGCCAGCCGCCATAGCGATCGGCGGCGGCTGGGCCTTGGCGTTTCCCGGGAATTTGCAGGGTAGTCTACAGCGGCGGGCCTCTGTGCCCCACCGCTGGTGGTAGAAGCACCATTGCTCGTTGGGCTCTGCTGCCGGGCCTGGTCTGGTCTGTCATTGGGCACGCAGCTTGGTGATCTGTGCGACGGATGCCACAACACTTCTGCTCGGGCCGCCACCTCCCAGGGGTCGGTGAAATCTGCGTCGGACAGCAGCAGGCGTATGTCCTCGGGCAGTTGCTCTAGGAACGCCTGCTCAAACATGAGGCAGGATTTGTGTCCTTCAGCCAGGGCCAGCATCTCGTTCATTAATGCCGGCAACGGCCTGTCTCCCAAACCATCCAGGTGCATTAAGCAGCGTGCTCGTTCGCGCCGTGAGAGTCCGAAAGTCCTTATGAGCAGGGCTTTGAATGCTGTGTATTTGCCGTTCTCCGGGGGCGACTGTATAAGCAGTCTCTTGGTCGAGAGAGCTCAGCACGTAATAGTAGCGAGTGGACTCCGAGGTTATCTGCCGAATGTGGAATTGTGCTTCTGCCTGTTCCAACCACGGACGGGGTCTCAGCGGCCAAAAGCCTGGCAGTTTTAACGAAACTGCGTGAACAGATGCAGCGTCGGTCATCTCTGGCCCAAATATCGTTTGGGCCGTCGGGGTCACCAAATGTAGCGGTGTGCTACACACAGCGCTAGAATAACCACACGGAGTCGGTGAGTTGGAGTTGCGATAAAGAGATTTATTCAAACTTCGCGGCCTGCTTTAAAGCCTTCCCGTTCCCGCCCTCCCTGGGGCAGGACTGCTGTGGGGAATGCATATTCCCAGACCCTTTCCGCGCGCGGGATTTTCCCCCTGCTGGTGAAGATGGTCTGGCGCCCTTTTTGGGGCCGGCCCTCTGCCTGCGCGCGTTGTTGTGAGCCGGTTCGTGGGTGCTAGAAAATGGGTCGCCACAATATCATTCCTGCTTTTACTATATATTAGTGTTATTTTAGGTTTTATGTGTTATTTGGTAGGTTATTTTTTGGGTCTGGGAACAATCAAAAATTTTTCCCATATAAATTAATGGTAATTGCTTCTTCGCTTTACGCCATTTCGGCACGAAAGGTTTCATAGGAACGCTGTACCTTAGCGGGGGAAATACGGGACAAGGGCAGTCCCATATGGGATAATCCAATTTAGCCCAATATACAGGATGTCCCGGCAAATACGGAACAGTTGGCAACCCTATGTTCAAGTTCAACAGTGCGTGACAGGGAATGAGGAAAGGTGCAGCTGACTCATATCGTTTCCTCGAGGCCCTGTAACACATGCTTTGCGGCCCGGTGGTTGGGGACCGCTGCTTTACAGTACCAGTCCCACCACCGTCTGTAAGGAGTTTTACGTTCTCCCCATGATTGTATGTGTTTCCTCCAGGTACTCTGGTTTCCTCCCAAAGTCCAAAGGTCCAAAGACATACCAGTTAGTAGGTTAATTGATCATTATAAATTGTCCTGTGATTAGGGTAGGATTGAATCGGGGGATTGTTTGGTAGCATGGCTCGAAGGGCTGGATGGGGCCTAATCCCATTTACCATCAGCTGGTCTGTAGTTTAATTAAGGTATTGCCTCTCTTGAGTGGAACCAAACACCTGGTGTGGACTCTACTGGTGATTGGAGTGGAGCATAGGATAAATAGGTGGTCATGTGGGGTCAGGGGCTTCCTATATCCTCATGGAGGAGACACAGTTCCATTCACATGGCAACTGGCCTCCTAATGAAAGCACCAACACACGTCTAGCCTCTAAACCTGAACACTCCGACCACATTTGGTCCCCCCTCAGTGCCTGTGCTGAAGAGGGGTGGCTGTTAGTTCCAGATCCAGGTGGTTTCTCAAAGCAACCTCCAATTCAGCTGCCACTGACGTGGGAAAGGGCAAAGCAGGACTATGTGTCATCACACTGAGACCATAGGTGCAAACTGCTCGTGATTGTCCCTCATTGAATTCTGCACGGAAATCGGAACTTGATGCTGGTATCATTGCATAGGGATCATTCAATAGTTTTTTAACCAGGGATACAAGCTGCTCTTGTGCTTTCAGGCTTTTGTATCTTCTTGCTGGGAGAAGGGAGAAGAGATGATGTCTAGGGTGGCTGGAGTTTTTGATTATGCTGGCAGCTTTAACAAGGCAGAGAGAAATGTAGACAGTCCATTGAGGGAAGGCTGCTTTCTATGATGTGCCCCACTGTTGAGGGTAACCATGGTGAAGATGTCACTGACTGTCCTTACTGATTTTTTTTATTATTTATTTAGCGATACAGCGATAAATAAGTAGGTCTTTCCGGCACTTCAAGCTGTGCCTTACAGGAAACCCCAATTTAACCTTAGCCCAAACATGGGACAATTTACCTATTGGCCAGCACAAACTGCTGGAAAACTCAGCAGGTTAGGCTGCATCTATGGAAAAGAATAATCATTTGACGTTTTGAGCCAGGACTGTTCATTCATTTCCACAGATGCTGCCTGACCTGCCGAGCTCCTCCAGCATCTAGTGTGTGTTGCTCTGCAGAATTTCCCATGTTTATGATAATCTACTAACCGAAACGCCCTTGGTCTGTGCGAGGAAACCAGATCATCCAGAGAAAGCCCACACATTCCATGGGGAGAACATACAGATTCCTTGCTACAGATGATGTTGGAGTTGAACTCTGACCTCCAACCTCCGGAGCTGTAATACCGTTGCGCTAACTGCCATGCCAACATGGTGCACGTAATTACGGTCTGTCAGTCAGGAAGTCTAGGATCCAGTTGCAGAGTGAGTTGTTGAGTCCCAAGTCTAGGAGTTTAGAGACGAGTTTTCTAGGAATTGGGGATTCCCTTGGGGCACTAGATGGAGTAAGTCACATTTTGGCTTTGCTCCGTTCATTTTTCAATCTTTCTACCACCCTTTTACTATGTCTATTAAAGTGTTTATAACACTTTTATATGCTTGAACTTTGATTTTTAATCGCTGGAAATGAATACCAGAGGGAAAAAGGCATTAGCCGAAGGCAAGGAAGCCGGTAATGGAAATGGAAAGAAAGAAGGTGACTCTCAGCAGCCTAAGTCTCAACTCACTTTGGGGGCTACGTCGAAGCTCCTGGATGATAAATTCAATACATGATTTTCTAATTTGGAAGTATTGTTAAAGGAGATCAAAAGTAGACTGGGAGCACTTAAGTGCAACTGTGAAAAACAACAACAGCAAATCTCCAAACTCGATGAAGCTGGTAGACAGAGATCACAAGCTAGATTTGTTGGAAAAGAAATTAACTTCGACCACTCAAACACTGGAACAATATAAAGCTAAGATTATCGATCTAGAAAATCGCAGTCGTAGACAGAATTTGTGAATAATAGGACTCCATGAAGACATTGAGAGTGGTGACCTTACTAAATTTTTTTCTCAATTTTTAATGGACGTATTCAGCTCTGAAGTTTTTTCTACTTCCCCTATACTTGATCGCGCCCACCGGGCTTTAAGAGCAAAACCCCCTAAAGAACTGAAACCTCGACCTGTCATACTCCAATTCCACTATGTGCATAGCAAGGAGCATTTAATTCGAATTGCCCATCGGAAAGGGGTTATTGAATACCGAGATCTCAAGTTTCGTTTGGTCGAAGATTACAGTCCTGAGGTAATGCGAGAAATATCGCTTTTTAAACCGGTGATGTCCGAGCTCTATCAAAGCAAGTTCCAACCAGCTCACCTAAGGGTTGTTCTGCCTGATAAATCACGTAAATAGATTAAATCCACGGACGAAGCTCATTAATTCCTTGAGGATCAACGTTCGATCTTAGCTGGCTAATAAATTTATTGTTTTTTCATGTCTGTATTCATCTGGTTTATAAGTTAATAACCAGTTCATAGATTTGGACTTCTAAAGTTTGAAGAATTTTGCCCTTGGTTTGATAATGTTCGGACTTTGTTTTGGAGTATGGATATTTATCATACTTTTATGTTGAAGTTCCTTTTTATTCTTCTTTTATTATTTTATTGTATTATTTTCAATTGTTTGTTTTTGAAAATAATTAAGAATCTGATTTGGTGATTGATTTTTTTTTCTTGAAATTAATAAGATTGTATTCTGTTTCACTTTCCAAGATCTTGCCTTTCAAAATGTTTTGCAAATGGCTGTTTTTTTAACATTTGTTTTGTGTTTTTTATGGCATTCTCTCCTCGATGTTTTGACTGTGGGTGGTGCTTTGAATTCTTTTCAATTTTGGAGACTTGCCACAAGTGAGATGGGGGTAGGGAAGTGTCTAGATAGCTTTCTGGCTGTCTATTGGCCAGTTTTCGGGCTTTTGTGGATGGGAGATGGGGCTATTTCAGTTTAGTTTTTTTCCCTCTGAAACTACAAATATGTCTGAATTGTCATGACTTCCGGTTCCTCTTTAAACATTTTTCCCTCTTCCTGATTCATGAGTTTCCTATGCAGTAAGGTTAACCCTTTACACACCATATGGTTTATTCAAGTACAATGGATAATATTATTAACTTTGTTTCATGGAATACAAATGGTTTGAATCATCCGATTAAAGGGAAGAAGATTTTTAAAGTTTTTCATAGAGTGAATGCTCAGATTATCTTTGCCCGGGAAACTCATGTAAGGAAGGAGGATAATCAGCGTTTTTTTTTTAAAGGTATTGGAAGGAATAACAATTTCACTCCAATTCACAGGATAAGGTGAAAGGAGTCCCTATTTTTATAGATTCCTCGATTTCATTTGTTCACTATGATACAATTTCAGACCCGAATGGTAGATTTCTGTTAATTACTGGTTTACTTTATAACCAAAAAGATGTTATGGTTAATATCTATGCAACAAACACCGATTATCCTGAATTCTTTAAACATTTATTTGCATCTCTTCCTAATTTAAATTAATATATGGTTGATAATGGGTGGAGATTTTAACTGTTGCCTGAATCTCTCAATGGACAGGTCTGCGCCCAGTCAGGTACTTTCAAACAAATCCGCTATTTTTATTAATTCCTTTTTAGTTGATTCTGGAATTTTAGAAGTTTGGAGATTTTTATACCCAAATGATAAAGAGTTCTCATTCTTTTCTCATGTATTTCATAATTACTCTAGAATTGATTACTTTTTCATTGACTCTCTATTAGTTTCATCTGATACTGCCTGTCAGTATGATGAAATTGCCATCTCTGATCATGGGCCTCTGAAACTATCAATCAAATTGACTGAGGTAACTTTTGGTGCTAGACAATGGCGGTTCAATTCTACTCTGCTTCATGACTTCAAGTTTGTTAACTTTATTAAAGAACAGATTGCCTTTTTCTTTTCAACTAATTTTATGGAAGAAATTTCCAGTGGGATATTATGGGACATTTTTAAAGTATATATCTGTGGGCAAATTATTTCATTTTCTGCTGGATTGAAAAAATGAATTAATAATGAAATACATACATTGGTTGATAAGATTAAAGAAATCAATAAAAAATTATTCTGCTGCTCCTAATTTGGAGCTTTACAAAAAGAGAGTTGAACTTCAGATGCAACACAGTTTGTTATTAACATCCCCAATTGAAAATCAATTACTTAAAACTAAGAGTCAATTTTATGTACATAGTGATAAATCACTGTCCAACCAATTGAAAGCTGCTTCAGCTAAACGTCAGATTATCAAAGTTCATAAACGGGATGGTACTTTGACGGTTGACCACGACGAAATTAATAAAACATTTCAAGAATTCTATACCTCTTTTTACCAATCAGAATTTCCTGACGATTCTACCATAATGCATGAATTTTTAAGAAAATCGAATATTCTGAAATTACCACTTAATGAATGTTTATCATTAGATGCACCCATTACGGAAGAAGAAATAAAGAAAGCAATTTCCTCGATGAATTCTGGTAAAGCACCCGGCCTGGATGGGTATACAGTAGAATTTTGTAAATCTTTTTCAAGTCTACTTTCTCCTTGGTTATGTGGAATTTTTAAGGATGCCTTATTTGTAGGTAAATGACCACAATCTTTTTATGAAGCATTTATTTCTTTAATTCTTAAAAAAGATAAAGACCCCACTGAACGTGCATCATACAGACCTATATCCTTGTTAAATATGGACTCAAGATTCAAAGAGTCAAAAAACTTTATTGTCATTCTAACTGTACATCAGCTCTGCAGGGCAGAATGAGACAGCATTTCCCAGGAGCAGTGCAATCATAAAATAACAAACACAACACTAAATAATAAACATAACAATAAATAGTAAAACACAACAGCCATATGTCGGTTAAAATCAGGTTATAAGTGTCCAGTGCAAGTTAAGAGTGTCCAAAGCAGAGTCAGGTGGAGCAGCTATTTAGCAGTCTGACTGCCTGTGGGAGGAAGCTGTTTAGTAGCCTTGTGGTTTTAGTTTTGATGCTCCTGTAACATTTGCCTGTTGGCAGAAGAACAAATAGTTCATGGAGAGGGTCTGAGGGGTCTTTAATGATGTACCGTGTCTTCTGGAGGCATCAACTCTGAAAGAGGTCTTGGACAGAAGGTAGGGAGACCCCAGTAACCTTCTCTGCTCCCCTAACCACCCTCTGCAAGGCTTTTTTGTCGACAGCACTGCAGCTGGAATACCAGGTTGTGATGCAAAAGATCAGCACACTCTCAACCACGCCTCTGTAGAACGTAGTTAAGGTGTTAGTGGGGAGTGATGCTTGTTTAAGCTTCCTCAGAAAGTGCAATCTCTGCTGGTCCCATTTCACAATCCCAATGGTGTTCCTGGACCAGGTGAGATTGTCTGAGATCTGAACCCCAAGGAACTTGATGTTTTCCACTCTCTCCACTGTGGAGCCGCTGATGCTGAGGGGTGTGTGCTCAGGCTGAGACCGTCTGAAATCAACGATCATCTCCTTGGTTTTGGTGACATTAAGCATCAAGTTGTTATCCCTGCACCAGCTCTCTAGGTGTTTAACCTCCTCCCTGTACATTGTTTCAACATTTTTGCTGATGAGCCCCACCACTATGGTATCATCTGCAAGTTTAATGATCAGGTTCTCCTTGAATCTGGCTGCATAGTCATGTGTTAGCAGTGTAAACAGCAATGGGCTAAGCACACAGCCTTATGGGGATCCAGTGCTCAGTGTGATGGAGTCAGAGATATTCCTGCCAACACGGACTGACTGTAGTCTCTCTGTCAAGAAATCCAGAATCCAGCAACACATGGCAGTGTTAAGACCAAGCAGCAACAATTTCTCTACTAGTCTCTGCGGGATGATGGTATTGAACGCTGAACTGAAATCAATGTACAGGATTCTGGCATAAGTGTCTTTGTTGTCCAAGAGAGAGAGAACTGTGTGCAGTGTGGTGGATATTGCAACCTCTGTAGAGCAATCCGTAAAATTCCAAAGTTTTTTCCAAAATATTAGCAATTAGATTGGAAAATGTATTGTCACAAATTGTCTCTGATGACCAGACAGGATTTATTAAAAATCGTTATTTGTATTTTAATGTTAGGAGGTTGATGAACATTGTATATACTTCTTCAGCTAAAACTCCAGAATGTGTTATTTCACTTGATGCCGAGAAGGCGTTTGATAGAGTTGAATGGGAATATTTATTTAACATCCTTGAGAAATGCAATTTTAGCCCAAAATTCATATCCTGGATCAAATTGATATATCATATACCTTTGGCTTCTGTACTTACTGATAATCAGAGATCCCCCTTTTTTAGGCTTTTTTGAGGTACTAGACAGGGCTGTCCTTTAAGCCCTTTACTACTTGATATTGCCTTGGAGCCCTTGGCAATCGTTCTTCATGATTCACCCAATATATTTGGCATTATTCGTGGGAATGGGATGCATAAGTATCATTATATGCAGATGAACTGTTACTATATATCTCTAATCCAGAGAAATCCATCCCTGCAGTAATATTTCTACTTGACAGTTTAGTCCTTACTCTTAATAAATTCTTCTTTGGCTCCTCCCACTTCCTCCAAACCAAAGGTGTAGCCATGCGCACCCATATGGGTCCCAGCTATGCCTACCTTTTTGTTGGCTTTGTGGAACAATCTATGTTCCAAACCTATTCTGGTATCTGTCCCCCACTTTTCCTTCGCTACATCGACGACTGCATTGGCGCTGCTTCCTGCACACATGCAGAACTCGTTGACTTTATTAACTTTGCCTCCAACTTTCACCCTGCCCTCAAGTTTACCTGGTCCATTTCCGATACCTCCCTCCCCTTTCTAGGTCTTTCTGTTTCTGTCTCTAGAAACAGCTTATCTACTGATGTCTACTATAAGCTTACGGACTCTCACAGCTATCTGGACTATTCCTCTTCTCACCCTGTCTCTTGCAAAAATGACATCCCCTTCTCGCAAGTCTTCCGTCTCCGCCTCATCCTGCTCTCAGGATGAGGCTTTTCATTCCAGGCCAAAGGAGATGTCCTCCTTTTTTAAAGAAAGGGAGCTTCCCTTCCTCCACCATCAACTCTGCCCTCAAATGCATCTCCCCCATTTCACACACATCTGCTCTCACTCCATCTTCACGCCACTCACTAGGAATAGGGTTCCCCTGGTCCTCACCTACCACTCCACCAGCCTCCGAATCCAACATATAATTCTCCGTAACTTCTGCCACCTCCAACGGGATCCCACCACCAAGCACATCTTTCCCTCCCCCATCTCTCTGCTTTCCACAGAGATCGTTCCCTACACGATTCCCTTGTTCATTCGTCCCCCCCATCCCTTCCCACCGATCTCCCTTCTGGCACTTATCCTTGTAAGCGGAACAAGTGCTACACATGCCCTTACACTTCCTCCATCACTACCATTCAGGGCCCCAGACAGTCCTTCCAGGTGAGGCAACACTTCACTTGTGAATCGGCTGGGGTGATACACTGCGTCCGGTGCTCCCGATGCGGCCTTTTATATATTGGCGAGACCCGACGCAGACTGGGAGATCGTTTTGCTGAACACCTACGCTCTGTCCGCCAGAGAAAGCAGGATCTCCCAGTGGCCACACATTTTAATTCCACGTCCCATTCCCATTCTGATATGTCTATCCACGGCCTCCTCTACTGTAAAGATGAAGCCACACTCAGGTTGGAGGAACAACACCTTATATTCCGTCTGGGTAGCCTCCAACCTGATGGCATGAACATTGACTTCTTAAACTTCCGCTAATGCCCCACCTCCCCCTCGTACCCCATCTGTTATTTATTTATATGCACACATTCTTCTTCTTGCTCTCCTTTTTCTCCCTCTGTCCCTCTCACTATACCCCTTGCCCATCCTCTGTTTTTTCCCCCCTCCCCCTTTTCTTTCTCCCTAGGCCTCTTGTCCCATGATCCTCTCATATCCCTTTTGCCAATCAACTGTCCAGCTCTTGGCTCCATCCCTCCCCCTCCTGTCTTCTGCTATCATTTTGGATCTCCCCCTCCCCCTCCCACTTTCAAATCTCTTACTAGCTCTTCTTTCAGTTAGTCCTGACGAGGGGTCTCGGCCCAAAACGTCGACTGTACCTCTTCCTAGAGATGCTGCCTGGCCTGCTGCGTTCACCAGCAAATTTTATGTGTGTTGCTTGAAATTCCAGCATATGCAGATTTCCTCGTACTTGCTCAGTTTAGTAGCTTTTCTGGTTATAAATTGAAACTTAATAAGAGTGAGCTTTTTTCATTAAATATGCAAGTTCTAATCTATAGACAATCACCATTTAGATTGGTTACTGATTATTTTACTTATTTGGGTGTTAAAGTTACTAAGAAGCATAAGGATCTATGTAAGTTAACTTTTACCCTTAATTGATCATGTTAAACAACTGCTTACTAAATGTCCCCATTGTCCCTCTCATTGATTGGTCGAATCAATGCTATTACGATGATTATTTTACCTAAATTTCTGTATCTATTTCAGGCGGTACCAATCTTCGTCTCTAAATCCTTTTTTGATATTACTGATTCTAAAATTTCTTCATATATATGGCAGAATAAAAATCCTAGATCAAGTAAGAAATATTTACAGAAATCAAAAAAGGATGGTGGTTTGACATTGCTGAACTTTAGATTCTAGATTTAGATTTAATATTTGATATCTAACGTTCTGGACACAAGATTTGGATGAAATTCAATGTCCACGATGGGTGAACCTCGAGTCTGAGTCTGTACAGGGGTTCTCATTGGCTTCTATTTTAGCAGCTCCACTTCCCTTTACATTTACTAAACTGAATAAACTAATGATTAATCCAATAATTAAACATATAATATGAGTATGGTTTCTATTTCGTAAATTTTTGGGATTGAATAAATTTATCCTATCAAGTCCTATTATATCCAATTTTTTCTTCCAACCATCCAGAACTGATCAAGCTTTTCTTTTATGGAAAACGAAGGGAATAATATGTTTTCGTGATTTATTCATGGATAATTGTCTCATGTCCTTTGAACAGTTGTCTAATAAATATAATTTGCCTAGATCACATTCTTTTCAGATATTTACAGATTAGAAACTTTTTGAAGGTTATTTTACCTACTTCTCCGATATCACATCAAACTGAAATTACAGAAAATATTTTAGGTTTAACCCCTATCAGAAAAGTTTAATAGCAATTGTTTATGATTTAATTACGAAAATACGTTTAGGTATGTCTGATAAAAATTAAGAATGAATGGGAAAGAGAACTTCAGGTATCTTTACCCATAGAGAAATGGGAGAAAATTCTCCAACTAGTTAACACCTCTTCAATGTGTGCTAGACACGCTTTGATACAATTTAAGGTTATTCATAGGGCCCATATGTCGAAGGTTAAGAAGGCAGTGGAGGCCAATTCTCTGGATTCTTTCAAAAAAGAGTTAGATAGAGCTGTTAAAGATAGCGGAGTGAAGGGATAGGGGGAGAAGGCAGGAAAAGGGTGCTGATTGTGGATGATCAGCCATGATCACAGTGAATGGTGGTGCTGGCTCGAAGGGCTGAATGGCCTACTCCTGCACCTATTGTCTATTGTCTATTGATAAGTTAGCTCGTTTTTATGGTCATATAAATCCTGTCTGTGACAGATGTAATTCTGAGGAAGCTTCCTTAACACATATGTTCAGGTCTTGCCCTCTTTTGGAAAAATAGTGGAAAGACATTTTTGATATTATTTCAGTAGATTTGCGTATTGATTTACAACTTCATCCCATTACTGCAATTTTTGGATTATCAATGATAGACTTTAGTCATTTATCCCCTTCAGCTTGTCGTTTGATTGCATTTGTTACATTAATAGCCAGAAGATCCATTTTATTTAAATGGAAAGATTCTAATCCCCCTACTACATTTCAATGGTTTTCCCAAACTTTAACATGTTCAAACTCGGAAAAAATTAGGAGTGGTACCACTGATCCTTCAGTTAAATTTGAAGAAACTTGGAGGCCATTTATTCAACATTTTCATATGATGTAAGCTGACCTTTTCCGAATCCTTTTTAATAACTTTTTGTTTGTGTATAGAGGAGCGGAGTTAATGACAAATAATCATCTTAACTGATGAAATATGGCCGCCCAATCTTTGTTTTGTTTTGTTTTGTTTTTTTTTAGTGTGGGGGTAAAAACTTTTTTCTGAATCTTTTTCATGTTCAGTTATTAAGAGATTGGGAGGTTCAAATTAAATACGTTACTCGGAGTCTTTGGCTGTATACATTAACCGTTATTAATGTAATCCCGATCTCTTTGTATTATTATCATTGTTATGTTTATCAATTTGAAACTCAAAAAAGATTGAAAAAGAAAGAGTTTACTCAGAATTATAGAATTGAGAGCAGAGCTGTAAGCAGTAGACCATAGTCTGATGTACATGTCTTTATGCTGTTCTGATCTGCACAGGATCTAAGACACATCCAGGGACACCACCCCGTTCATTCCCTGGAAGACTGATCTTTTGTCTTTAACGATGACTGTGGGTTCAGGTACATTGGAGGCTGTCGGGGTTGGTGGTGACCTACCAATGCCACTCTATTCAAAATGTGGACTGTGAGGGGATGATTCTGGCCAAATTCATTTTTGTACCCCATTATAATATCTATGCCCTGCCACAACTGACAGCAGGTTAGGGACTCAATTTTGAACTGGTCTTGTCTCTTGCCATTCTTGCTAGCTTTATAGAGGTAGTATCAGAATCCGACTAAGTTTAACAGCACTGAGATATGTCATGAAATCTGTTGCTTAGCAGTATATATATATATATATATATATATATAGAGAGAGAGAGAGAGAGAGAGAGAGAGAGAGAGGGAGAGAGGGAGAGAGAGAGAGTATGTATGTGCATATATAATTAAATAAATAGAGCAGAAATAATGAGAGCGTGCTCATGGGTTGGGTGATTGTCAATTCAGAAATATGATAGTGGAGAGGAAAAAGCTGTTCCTAAAACACTGAGTGTGTGTCTCCCTGTACCACCTCCCTGATGGTAGCAATGAGAAGAACTCAAGTCCTGGGTGATGGGGGTCATTTTTTGAGACATTGTATTTTGAAGATGTCCCTATGCTGGGGAGGCTACTGCCCATGATGGAGCTGGCTGCGTTTCCAATCCTCTGCAGCTATTTTCCAATCCTGAACAGTGGCCCCTCCATACCAGGCGGTGATGCAACTAGTCAGAATGCTCTCCACTCTACATCTCTAGATATTTGCTAGAATCTTTGTTGACATACCAAATCTCAGGATCAGAATCAGAATCAGGTTTATTATCACCAGCATGTGACGTGAAATTTGTTAACTTAGCAGTAGCGGTTCAATGCAATACATAATCTAGCAGAGAGAAAAAAAAGTAGTAAATAATAATAAAATAAACAAGTAAATCAATTAAGTACATTGAATAGATTTTTTAAAACATGCAAAAAAGAAATGTTGTATATTAAAAAAAAGTGAGGTAGTGTCCAAAGGTTCAATGTCCATTTAGGAATCAGATGACGGAGGGGCAGAAGCTGTTCCTGAATCACTGAGTGTGTGCCTTCAGGCTTCTGTACCTCCTGCCTGATGGTAACAGTGAGAAAAGGGCATGCCCTGGGTGCTGGAGATCCTTAATAATGGATGCTGCCTTTCTGAGACACCACTCCGTGAAGATGTCCTGGGTACTTTGTAGGCCAGTACCCAAGATGGAGCTGACTAGATTTACAACCTTTCGGTCCTGTGCAGTAGCCCCTCCATACCAGACAGTGATGCAGCCTGTCAGAATGCTCTCCACTGTACAACTATATACTTTATACTTTATTGTTGCCAAACAATTGATACTAGAACATACAATCATCACAGCGATATTTGATTCTGCGCTTCCCGCTCCCTGGAGTACCAATTGATAGTAAATATTAAAAATTTAAATTATAAATCTTAAATAGAAAATGGAAAGTAAGGTAGTGCAAAAAAACCGAGAGACAGGTCCGGATATTTGGAGGGCACGGCCCAGATCCGGGTCAGGATCCTTTCAGCAGTCTTATCACAGTTGGAAAGAAGCTGGTCCCAAATCTGGCCGTATGAGTCTTCAAGCTCCTGAGCCTTCTCCTGGAGGGAAGAGGGACAAAAAGTGTGTTGGCTGAGTGGGTCGGGTCCTTGATTATCCTGGCAGCACTGCTCCGACAGCGTGCAGTGTAAAGTGAGTCCAAGGATGGAAGATTGGTTTGTGTGATGTGCTGAGATGTGTTCACGATCTTCTGCAGCTTCTTCCGGTCTTGGACAGGTCAACTTCCATACCAGGTTGTGATACACCCTAGAAGAATGCTTTCTACAGTGCATCTATAAAAATTAGTGAGAATTTCAACTATAGAAGTTTTTGAATGTATTGGTTGACATGCCAAATCTCTTCAAACGCCTAATAAAATATAGTCTCTGTCTTGCCTTCTTTATAACTACAACAATATGTTGGGACCAGGTTAGATCCTCAGAGATCTTGACAGCCAGGAACTTGAAGCTGCTCACTCTCTCCATGTCTGATCCCTCCTCAAACACCTATTGAAATATAGCCACTGACATGCCTTCTTTGTAATTGCATCAATGCCTTGGGCCAAGGATAGATCTTCAGAGATCTCAATTTCTTGTATAGCTCGGGATCACCTGATTTGAACACTGCATATTTCAATGTTATTTTGTTTACAGATACAATGGGAAACTCCTTCTGAAAAACGATTGAATTGTCTAAAGAAGCGGGGACACAAAAAGGTATGAGAGATGGAATACACCTATCACTGCCAGCCTTTTACATCATTCCCACTTCCCCCTTCCTCACCTGCCCATCATCCCTCTCTGACGTGCAACTACACTTTACTTGCTACCCTTTCCCTCCCCCTCTCTATACCGATTATCTCCGTCTTTCCAATCCCAATGAAGGGTATTGACCCAAAATATCAGCTATCAGCTTCCCTCCATACACCCTGCCTGACTTGCTGAGTTCCTCTAGCACTTTCAGTGTTGCTTGGGAAATGGATAAGATCATATAAACTTAACTGAAATGCTTTTCCCTTTGACCCATTCACCCATCCGCTGCTGCTACATGCAGCACAACCTCAGATCTGAGGTTCCTACCTGCGTTTTTGTAACTGCACCTTTCTATCACTTAGTAAACTGCTGAAACCGTCCAAGGTCCAGATGCCACCAGCTCTGGCCTCTTGTGCAGCCCCAGTTTTAATTTCTCCACCACACCCAGAGATGTCAGCAGGTGTGGAAATTTTCAGCTGCAGGCAATTCAACCCTTGGAATTGTTTCCTAAACTTTTCTCAACTCTTTAAAGTTTCCCTTAGAACCTAACTCTTTGACCTGGTTCAAGAATACCTACCTTCCTTCAACCATTCAGTTCTTGAGTCATCCAGCAAGACACCTAATCACTGCAGTTTGTCAACAGTATCACCACTTTGGTCACCTTGGCCTAGAATAGACTTTATTTTTCTTGCTCCTAACTGTGTTCTTTCTTGTGAGCGCATTGGGACATTCTGTCACATCAAGATGTTTTGTAAATGAAGGTTGATACTGATAGGGAGGGGAGGGAACATCGACTCAAACAGTGAGAGGCCTGTGTTGGGCATTCTCATGCTTTACAAGATGCAGGTTGGGGCGCCACTCCTCGTGCAGACACTAGAGCAACGTGTGGTTAAGTGCCTTGCTCAAGGCACTTAACACGCTGCCACAGCTGAGGCTCGGACTAGCAAACTTCAGATCATGAGACAAATGCCTTAACCATTTGGCCACGTGCCCAACGCAATCTGATAGATGCTAGTGTATTGAAATAAAATTCGGGACATTTCAATACTGACCTGCTTCTCTTGTGCTCTTTAAAGGTGGACTGTTATAACTACATCCGTTTTCTGCAAAGATTCAATGAAACCCATTTATTCACCTGTGGCACCAATTCATTTAATCCGCACTGCGCCTACATTGTGAGTATTTCTTCCAGCATTTTCAGAGTTGTATTCTATTACACTGAACGCCGTCTCAAGTTATACTGATTACTTTGATCATCTTCTTCCCCACCTCCCACCCCTTCTGTCCACAAAGGAGATTGAAAAATTCACTTTATCAGCTGTCCATAGTGGGAAAGAATTTTGCCCTTATAACCCCACGGTTGGATATACAGGTGTCACCATTGGTGAGTGTTAAAGCCTTGGGCACATCCTGAGGTGAATTTTTGTATTTCAGTTTTGTGTCTGAACAAACTGCTATCAATGTTTGATTTCACCATGGTGTCTGTCCTTAATGTCTGGTTTGTGAGTCGGAAGGAGATGCTGGAAATTCTATTTGGAGTGAAAAATCAACGAAAAAGCTACAGACACTGGAAATCTGAAATAAAAGCAGTATCACAGCTCAGGAACAGGTCTTTCAGCCCACAAAGTTGTACCTAACCAGCTAAAAAGTAAATTTAAAAAACCCTAAAGCTAATCCCTCCTACCTACACAATGTCCATATCCCTCCATCTTCCTCATATTCATATGCCTATCTTAACGTCTCTTAAAAGCCTCTAATGTATTTGCCTCTGCCACATACCGGACAGCACATTCCAGGCCTCCATGACTCTGTGTAAAAACCGTAGCCCTCATATTCCCTTTGAACCTAACCCTTCTCACCTTCTATGCATGCCCTCTGGTGTTAGACATTTCTACCCTGAGAAAAAGATACTCCCTGTCTATTCAATCTATGCCTCTCATAATCTTATTATTCTCTATCAGCTCATTCACCCCTTGGGCTCTACTGTTCCAAAGTAAGCACCCCAAGTTTGTCCAGATGCTCAGATAGCATATAGCCTCTAATCTAGGCAGCATTCTGGTAAACCTCTTCTGCACCCTCTCCAAAGTCTCAACATTCTTCCTATAGTGGGGCGACCAGAACTGTATGCAATAGTCCAGATGTGGCTGAAGTTGCAACACAACCTCTTGACTTTTGAACTCAATGCCCCGACTAATAAAAGCAATCATTACTTAAGCTTTCTTAACCACCCTGTCGACCTGTGTAGCCACCTTCATGGAGCTAGGAACTTAGATCCCAAGATCTTGCTGCACAGCAACATTATTAAAGGTCTTGCCCTTAACAATGATTTATCTCCTTGCATTTATCTGGGTTAAACTCCATTTGCCATTTCTCTGCCCGTATCTGCAACTGATCAATATCACACTGTGTTCTTTGTCAGTCTTCTACACAATCCACAACTCCATTCAATCTTCGTATCATTGGCAACCTTATTAACCCACCCATCTACATTTTCATCCAGGTCATTTCTCTACATCACAAACCCCTGCGGATCTCCACTAATTACAGACCTCCAGCTCACATAGGTACCCTCAACCAGTACTCTCTGTCTTCTATGCACAGGCCAGTTCTGATTCTAAACAGCCAATTTGCCGTGGACCCCATGCATCCTAATCTACTGGATTAGCCTCCCATGAGGACTTTGTCAAATGCCTTACTAAAATCCATGTAGACAACGTCCCCTGACCTATGCTCATCAATCTCTTTCGTCACATTGCAAAAAACTCAATCAAATTGGTAAGGCATGACCTGCCCCACACAAAGCCATGCTGGCTCTCCCTAGTTAGTCCATGGGCTTCCAAATGTTCATACATCCTATCCCTAAGAATTTTCTCCAGCAATTCCCTACAACTGACATGAGACTCACTGGTCTGTATTTCCCAGGATTTTCCCTTGTTCCCTTCTCAAATAGAGGTACAACATTAACCATTTTCCAGTCCTCCAGGACCCCACCTATGCCGAGAGAGGACACTGAGATACTGGTCAAGAGCCCAGCAATCTCGTTTCTTGCATCACTCAATAACCTGGGGTAAATCCATCAGGCCCTGGGGATTAATCCACTTTAATACTCATTAGGGAAGCCAACACTTCCTTCTCCTTGACGTCTAAACACTCTAACATATTTATGCACTCAGCCACTAATCTCCTGGTCCTCCATATCCTTTTCCTTGTTAAATACTGAAGCAAAGTACTCATTAAGTACCTCACTCACATTCTCTGCATCTGCTTTATCCCTGAGTGGTCCTACCCTCTCCCTAGTTATTGTCTTTCTCTTGAATGCCTCGGGATTCACCTTAATCCTACTTGCTGAGGACTTTCCAATGCCCTGTCTGCCCTTCCTAATTCCCTTCTTTAGTTCCTGTCTGGCTTCTTTATAATCCTCATGGGCTCTGTTTGATCCTGACTTCCGAAGCTTTATATATCTTTCCTTGTTCTTCTTGACTAAATTCATCACCTGTCTGGACATCCAAGCTTCTCTTATCTTTCCATCTCCATCCTTCCTTCTAACAGGAACATACTTTTCCTGTACTCTGCACAATCGATCTTTAAAAACCCTCCACATGTCTGATGTGGACTTGTCAGGAAAAAAGGTGTTCCTGATTTCCTGATTAATTCTTCTTAGTTCCTGCCTAATACCCTTGTAATTTTCCCTTCTCTAATTTAAAACTCTCCGGTAAGGACCATACCCAATCTTAACTGTAACTATGCTGAACGTTAACGAGTTCTGGTCACTGTCATCTAACTGTTCTCTCATTGAGAGGTCATTCACCTGGCCAAGGTCATTACCCAACACCAGTAAAAGCTTGAGAAACTCAGCAGATCAGGCACCACGTTTCATGGTAGCTGGTCGTTATAAGTTGTCCTGTGATCAGTCTAGGTGTGTTGCTGGGCCAGTTACTGTTACATTGGGCCTGTTTTGCACTGTATCTCTGAATAAGTAGATGTCTGGGACCTATCATTAGAACTGAGAAAAAGACACACGTTGGTTGCAGTGGCAGAGAAGGTGGAAGAGCACATTGGGTGGAACACAGGGAATTAACCTGCTAGGATGAAATAAAATGGCATTGCATTGCAGTTAAAGGGTTGGGTAGGCAGGAACCTCTTTGACCTTTCCTCATGATCACCTGATTCACAGAATTATGCCTTGTAGCTCTCAAGTTCAATCATGTGCTTTTAAAATTGTTTTTCAGTTTCTAGTTAGAACATTAAATGGGCTGAGATCGTTACTGACTCAAACCTCCATGATCTGCTTTCTCACAGACAATAAAATCTACGTTGCCACACTCTATGGGTTCCACAGCGGACGGGCGAACATCAAACGGTTCCCTGAGACGCACTCATTCCAGATGGAAGATTGGTTTTCCTACTCGCCCAACGGTAAGAACTTTAATCATTAATACTTCCCTCTTTCTGAGACAGCTGCTCTAGACTGAAACAAAAACAGAAAATGTCGGAAACACTCGGCAAACCAGGTAGTGTCTGGGGAGAAAGAAACAGAGTCAATACTTCAGATAATGGCCGATCAGTAGAGTGGATTCTTTCCTCAGGGAAGCTCATAAGAATCCTCCAGCTTGGAAACAGGCCCTTCAGCCCACTGAGACTATACTGACCCACACTACATCAATATTACATAAAACCTTTTTATTCTCTTCATTTTCTCATCAATTCCCCCTCAGTTTCTACAACTCACACCACACAGTGGCCAGGCAACCAGCCATCAAGGACCTCTCTGAGATGAGGGAGGAAACCCACATGGTCACAGAGAAAGTGTGCAAATGTCACAGGGTCAACGCTGGGTCCCTGGAGCTGTGAGTCAGCAGCATTCATGGTGGTCATGAAGCTACTGGACTTTAACCCTTCAATCTCAGAGCTAGTTTTGACTCCGGTACCCCACAAAATGGTTGATGGTTAATTTTCTTCCACAATATCTGGCAAGCCAGTCAGTCTAGGAGCAATAAAACTCTCGTTAGGCCACACTTGGAGTACTGTGTCCAGTTCTGGTCACCTCACTATAGGAAAGATGTGGAAGCATTGGAAAGGGTACAGAGGAGATTTACCAGGATGCTGCCTGGTTTAGAGAGTATGAAGTATGATCAGAGATTAAGGGAACTAGGGCTTTACTCTTCGGAGAGAAGGAGGATGAGAGGAGACATGATAGAGGTGCACAAGATAATAAGAGGAATAGATAGAGTGGATAGCCAGCGCCTCTTCCCCAGGGCACCACTGCTCAATACAAGAGGACATGGCTTTAAGGTAAGAGGTGGGAAGTTCAAAGGGGATATTAGAGGAAGGTGTTTTACTCAGAGAGTGGTTGGTGTGGGGAATGCACTGCCTGAGTCAGTGGTGGAGGCAGATACACTAGTGAAATTTAAGAGACTACTAGACAGGTATACTGTATGGGGGAATTTAAGGTGGGGGGTTATATGGGAGGCAGGGTTTAAGGGTCAGCACAACATTGTGGGCCGAAGGGCCTGTACTGTGCTGTACTATTCTATGTTCTATGTTCTAATTAGTAATAGGTATTAAGCAAGGGTCTTGGTCAGTGTAAATGAAAAGAATTCACATGGTGTCCAGAGTTCACCTTCAGAAGATATTCCCTCCTTAGTACAGGCTGATGTCGGCAGGGAATCACTCATCCTGGAACAGGTAGAGAGATTGAGAGATACTTTATTGATCCCGAAGGAAATTACAGTGTCTCAGTAGCAGTGCAAGTGCACAGATATTAGAAGAGAAGTAGAAAGAATAAAAAATAAGTTACTACAAACAGTCTAACAGAAGGAAACATCACTTCCCCAGCTATAGGTTGACTCATTATACAGCCTAATAGCCGAGGGTAAGAATGACCTATTTGGGGCAGCGCAGTTGTCTTAGTCTATGACTAAAAGTGCACCTCTGTTCAGCCAAGGTGGCATGCAGAGAGTGAGAAACATTGTCCAGAATTGCCAGGATTTTCCGTAGGGTCCTTTGTTCTACCACAACCTCCAGTGTGTCCAGTTTGACTCCTGTAACAGAGCCAGCCTTTCTAATCAGTTTATTGAGCCTGTTGGCATCACCCATGTTGATGCCATTGCTCCAGCACACCACCGCAGAGAAGATTGTACTGGCGACAACAGACTGGTAGAACATGTGAAATAAAGGACTGCATACTCCAAAAGACCTCAGTCTCCTCAGGAAGTACAGGCAACTCTGACCTTTCTTGTACACAGCCTCAAGTCTGTCATCCAGGTGCACCCCCAGGTACTTGTACGTCCTCACCACATCCAGGTCCTCACTATCAATAGTAACAGGGAGCAGTGCAGGATTAGTCTTCCCAAAGTCCATCACCATCTCCTTTGTCTTACTGATGTTGAGCTGCAGATGATTCAGCTTGCACCATTTGACAAAGTCCTCCAACAAGGCCCTGTATTCATCCTCCCGTACTCCTTTATACACCCAAATATTGCTTTCCGATCCAAAGTTTTCATTATTCTTAAACACAAACTCAAGAAAATCTGCAGATGCTGGAAATCCAAAGCAACACACACAAAATGCTGGAGGAACTCAGCAGCCAGGCAGCATCTGTGGAAAAGAGTAAACAAGTTAACGTTTTGGGCTGAGACCCTTCATCAGGATGGGAAAGGAAGGGGAGAAGTCAGAGTGAGAAGGTGGGGGGAGGGGAGGAAGAAACACAAGCAGATGGGTGAAACTGGGGAGGAAGAGGGGATGAAGTGAAGGGCTGGAAAGTTGATTGGTGAAAGGGATAAAGGGCTGAAGGAAGGGGAATCTAACAGGAGATCAGGAGACTTCTTCATCAAGCACTTTCACTCCATCCACCACAAAAAGCCAGATTTCCCAGAAGCCACCCATTTCAATTCTACTTCCCACTCCCATCCCAACATGTCAGTCCATGGGCTCCTCTGCTGCCAGGATGAGGCCACACTCAGGTTGGAAGAGCGATACCTTATAGTCCATCCGGGCAGCCTCCAACTGGATGGCATGAACGTCAATTTCTCAAACTTCCAGTAATGCCTCCCCCCTTCACCATTCCCCATTACTGTTTCCCTCTCTCAACCTCATCCCCTGCCCATCACCACCCTCTGATGCTCCTCCTCCTTCCCTTTCTTCCATGGTCGTCTATCGTCTCCTATCAGATTCCCCCTTCCCCAGCCCTTTATCTCATCTGCCAATCAACTTCCCAGCACTTTACTTCATCCCATCCTCCCCCCAGTTCCACCTATCACCTACCACCTACCACTTTGTACTTCTCCCCCACCCCCCACCACCCCGAGAGTCTTACTCTGACTTCTCCCCTTCATTTCCAATCTTGATGAAGGGTTTTGGCCTGAAACATTGACTGTTTACTCTTTTCCATAGATGCTACCTGGCCTGCTGAGTCCCTCCAACATTTTGTGTGTGTTCCATTATCTTTAAACTCTTTTCTTATCTACTTCTTGCCCGCCACTATCTCTATCCCACAATGTGCTGCGTATACCTGTAGTAAGATAAGCCTTTCACAGTGTCAAGCTACGGAAGTTGTGGGTAGTTCCACTTGCGTACAATGATAAGCTTCCATCCTGGAGTTTTATGAAGCTGTTGGTAGACTGGGAACCAGGCATGAGTTCACTAGGCCAGTTGAGTCTTTCACTGCCTGGTACTAACCCTGCATGATCCTCCTTTATGTCACTATTACAAGCTCAACTCCCACCTCTCTGGCTGTGCAATACAGCCAAGAATTCACTACTCCCTGCTAATCAGAGGGGGTCTGAATCATGTGAATGAATACCAAAAACAAGTTCTTGATATATAATCTTTTCATCATAATATGACAGCTTTTGAAATGATTCTTTTGCTGCCTATGCTTTGCAAGCCCCGTTCAGCCAGAGGAGAATGAGTTTAAGTCGGCACCACATTCGGTGCGGACATTGTCAGCCGAAGGGCCTGTTTCTGCTGAACTCCTCTGTGTTCTGTGGCTGTGGGGAATGGAGTGAGTGTTAGGTGACTGGTGTTGGATCACCTTCTGGAACATCCTGAGGGAGTGGCAGAGACCTTCTGTGCTTCTGAAGGTTTAAACTCTACAAAACATCGCATCAGGTGCTAGGAGTCAGGATGAACTCTTGGGCCATAATTCACTGTTCTTGGCAAAGGGATGGTTGGCACGTCATGCCGAGACCTTGCATTAGAGCTTTTCCTCCACAGGAACTTCCCAACCTGCTGACTTCCTCCGGCAGTAGGCTTGTCACCCCAAATGACACTATCTCCACTCTCTTGTGTCTCCATTTCATTGCCCTGATTCAGAGTCCCAAGTTTAAAGTCACACTTGAGTCCATGGTCATTTATACAAATATATGACATTAAAGTCAAGGCTCACAGGTGCAATGAAAAACTAACCTGCAACAGCATCAGAGGCACAAAACATTGGGAACAGTAAGTGGCATTCACAGGAAAAGCAAAAATTAAACATTAGTTAAACAGAATATGTACACGAGGAGCACACAATTAGAACAAAAAGAACATGGTCCATTTTAGTGCAAAGTGATCAACGTGGCTGTAGTGTTGAGAAGGTGAGACAGTGATCAGGATTGTGCTGGCTCGTTCAGGAACCAAGTGGCTGAATGGATTTAGCTGTTCTTGGATCTGTGGCGTGGAACTTCAGGTTTCTGTTGCTCCGGCCTGAAGGTGCCTGTGAGGAAGTAATGTGGCTGGGTGGTGGTGAAGACATTTCCCTCTTCAGGCAGCACTTCCTGGGGATACTACTGACGGCCGGGAGGGATGGCCACTTGAATCCTCCTCAGTGAAATGGGAGGCAGAATGCTGGAAATGGGATAAGACAAGTTCTTGATCAAGGAAGGAGATGTCTGTGCTGGTACTGCGCACACCCCTTCTGTACCTCTGCCTTGTGCCTTCATCTCACGCAAGCACTCACTGCTCTCTCTCTTCGTTTCAGACCTAGACTTCGTCGACTCTGTGTTGTTGAGGGAGAGTGACAACAGCTCTGTGGGCGACGACGATAAGATTTACTTCTTCTTCACGGAGAAGCTGGCGAGAGAGTACAAGTTTAATGGAAAGCCAATGGTCAGCTGGGTGGCCCGGATCTGCAAGGTCAGAGGATGCCTGGAGCAGGAGGAGAAGAGGAGGGAAGAGGGGAGCAGGAGGGGTGAGTGGGAGGCAAAGGGGGGGGACCATCTCCTCCTCCTCTGACCCACCCACCGTCTCCTCTTCCTCTGACCCACCGACCGTCTCCTCCTCCTCTGACACACCGACCGACTCCTCCTCCTCTGACCCACCCACCGTCTCCTCCTCTGTCCCACCAGCCGTCTCCTCTTCCAACATGCCAGCCAACTGCTCCCCCTCTGACCCGGGATCACAAATAACACATTTAACAAAGGAAAAATAACGTCTGGTGGCCCCCAATAGGCCACTGCGTCCGAAGGTGTTGCCATCTCCCCTCTCTGTTCTGGTTATTCTCTCTTCTCCCTCTCCCATCAGGTAAACGATAGAAAAGCCTGGGAATATGGCCAACCAGACTCACTTTCTGCCCACTTGAGAATGGACTCCTCATAGCTTCAAAGATGAGCGCTTGATCTCGCAATCACTGCCATGCCTTATTCTTGCTTATCTGCATTGCGCTGTCTCTGTAACTGCACCACAAAATTCAGCATGTTTCCTTTTCACTGCGTTGATGTAACTGCACTCAGTAATTAGGTACACCTGTACACTTGCTCATTAATGCAAATATCTAATCAACCAATCATGTGGCAGCATCTCAAAGCATAAAAGCACGCAGGCATGGGCAAGAGGTTCAACTGGTGTTCGGACCAAACATCAGAATGAGAGAGAAATTTCATCCAAGTGGAATGATTACTGGTGCCAGCACTTGAGTGTCGCAGGAGGTGCTGATCTCCTGGCGTCTTCACACGTGACAGTCTCCAGAGTTCACAGAGAATGATGGGAAAACAACAGGCATCCTGTTAGTGGCATTTCTGTGGGTGTAAATGCCTCGTTGATAGAAGGGGTCAGAGGGAATAGTTCAAGCTGACAGGAAGATGACTGTAACTCAATAACCCCGCATTACAATGGAGACTAGATGTGTAGAAGAGCATCTGTGAACACACAACATGTCAAACTTTGAAGGGGATGGCCTTCAGCAGCAGAAGACCAGGAACATGCACAGTGGCCATTTTATTAGGTGCCTCCTGTACTTAATTAAGTGGCCAGTGAGTGTATGTTCCTTAATCATTATTATTTGAATATCACTCACCAGGTCAGGTCAGCAGATTTCTTTCTGAATTAGTAATTATGACTTTTATTATTCTATGACACTATAAGCTAATAGTTTAATTACTTTAATTGAATGTCCCAGCTGCCGCTTTGGGATTCCAGCTCAGGTTTCTGGATCAATGGTCCAAGCATCCTGGTACAAGTCTTACACCTTAATCAAACTGATCTTAACTTGGACAGTACCTCCGAAATCCATGACCCCTCATGCCAAAGACTATGGCAACGGGTGCTAAAGAACATTGCCCACCTGCAAGTTCGCCTCCAAGCCAGAATACTTCTCGGATCTTGTCAAACTACAGATGACCCGGTGAAATGCCTGATCCTTCACTCGCTTGAGCTTTCAGTTAACGGATGAGTAGGACTGTACGACTCATGTTCTCAGAATTATTTCTTTGCTTATTTATTTATTATTATTATTTTTGTATTGTTTGTATTTGCACAGCTTTTCTTCATTTGCACATTGGTTCTTTGTCAGTCTTTGTGTGTAATTTCATATATTTTTGTTCTACTGTGATTGCCTGGAAGAAAATGATTACTATATTGTAACACATAGTATATACTGAGATAATAAATTTATTTTAAAGATGTTAATTAGATTTCAAATCACCTAGAATTGTTAGCAAAGGCACAGTGCGGTAGGTAGATGGTGGGAGGCGATAGCGCTAGGCGTTCACTGATTTGCTGCATATTTGTGGTTTGTTTGTGCCGCAGAGTGACAAGGGAGGAATGAAAATTTTGCAGAGGAAGTGGACATCTTTTCTAAAGTCCCGACTTGTGTGTTCCATCCCAGAGTACGACTTCTATTATAATAACTTGAGGAGTATCTACGTGTTGAACCAGGAGCACTGGCAGGACGCCGTGTTTTATGGAGTGTTTGTATCCCAGTGGTAAGTACAAATCCTGTGTTCTGGTTTTGTTATTGTAAATAGTGACAGCGTCTGATAGAATGCTGTGTGGTGGTGCCGGGGGTCTGGCAGGTTTCGATTCCACTTTCCATTGGTTGATTTCCCTTACTCCATTCTCAGGTGCGAATGATTTGTGTTTTCACTGGTGTTTAGGATGACCCCTCTCCCTTGTACAGTTTAGGGACATTTCAGAATCAGAACAAGTTTATTATCATTGACATCTAGTCCCGATGAAGGGTCTCAGCCCAAAACTTCGACTGTTTACTCCCTCCATGGATGCTGCCTGACCTGCTGAATCTCGTGTTTACGTTGTGAAGTTTGGTGTTCTTCAGCTGCAGTATAATGCAAGACATAAAATAGCTGTAAGTTTAAAAAAAAAGTGCAAAGGATGAGTACTGAGGTGGTACTCATGGGTTCATGGACCATTCAGACAAGAATCTATCCTTAAAGCATTGAGTGTGGGTCTTCAGGATCCTGTACCTCCTCCCTGATGGTAGTAATGTAGAGGGCGTGACTCAGATGGTGAGGGTGGATACTGTCTTCCAGAGGCCCTGCTCTTGAAGAAGTCCTTGATGGCTGAATCTATAACCTTCTGCAACCTCTTGCAAACCTGTGAGTTGAAGCCCCCATACCAGGCTACCATATCTCTACCATATATCATCAGAGAACTGCAACATCTTAGGTGACGCACCAAATCTCCCAAAACTCCTAATGAACTAGAGCTGCTGGTGTGTTTTCTTCATGATTGCACTGATGTGTTGGGCTCAGGAGAGATTCCCTGATATGTTAACACCTAGGAAGTTGAGGCTGCTCACCCTTCCCAGGACTAGTATGTGTTTCCCCGACTTCACCTTCTTTCAATTCCTTGGTCTTCCTGACATTGACTTCAAGATTGTTGTTATGGCAACCAGCTGATCTATCTCACTCCTCCTTGTCACCATCGAGATTCTGCCAACACCACCGTTCCTCAGTGGTGTCCTCAGCAAATTTGTAGATGGGATTCAAGCAAGGCCTAGTCACACAAAATGCTCTACAACTCTGAGTCCATGGGATACAATCTCCCCTTTGATCTTCCTAGTCTGGTTCTCTCACCCAAGATTTAATCTCCCTGGTTTGTCTCCTGGATCTGGGGTTTAATCTCCGTGGATGAGTTCTCTAAACAGGAAACTACTTCTCTGGTTCTCCAGTCGTAGTTCAGGTCACTGATTGAGTGAATCTCACACGAGGCCTCCTGCTGTGACCCACCACACACTCCTGCCCTCGATCTGTGCTCCACACGCAGTGCTCTCCATTAACAAATGGAACAGGAGCAGGGCCTTGGTCACCCCTTGATTAATCTCGTCAGTGAAACAAGCTTCTGTCTCATCTGCTATGTTGTTATAACTAGAGCCTTGAAGGTAAATGAAATCAAAGGAACTATGTTGTTCACGTCCCTGTGATCTCTCTCTGGGTTTGCATTCAACAGGGTCCTGAAGATTTATCTTCAACCCCAGAGAATTATTTTCAACTGGAGATTCTCCTGGAGACTGGTGACTCAGTGGATATTGTGTACTTTGACAAGGTGCCAGACACAAGGCTGACTAAATAAGACCCATAGTATTACAGGAAAGATTATAGCCTTGACAGAAGGTTGGCTGACCGGCAGAAGACAAAAAGTGGGAATAAAGGGAGCCTTTTCTGGTTGGCTACTGGTGACTAGTGGTGTTTTGCAAGGGTCAGTGTTGGTACCACTTCTTTTCACGTTAAGTGTTAATGATATAGATTACAGAATTGATGGATTTGTGGCCAAGTTTGCAGCTGATACAATGGTATGTGGAGGGGCAGATAGTGTTGAGGAAGCAGGAAGTCTGAAGAAGGATTGGATGGATTTGGTGAATGGGCAAAGAAGTGGCAGGTAGAATATAGTGTAAGGAAGTGTATGATCATGTACTTTGATAGAAGGAGTATAGTGTAGATTACTTTCTAAACAGGGAGAAAATTCAGAAATCAGAGGTGCAAAGGGTCTTGGGAGTCCTCATGCAGGATTTCCTGAAGGTAAACTTGCAGGGCGAGTCAGTGGTGAGGAAGGCAGATGCGATGTTAGCATTCATTTTGAGAAGACTAGAATATAAAAGTGAGGATGAAATGCTGAGGCTTTATAAGGCACTGGTCAGACCTCACAGAGTATTGGGAGCAGCTCTGGCCTTTATCGAAGAAAAGATGTGCTGGGGCTGAGGTGGTTCAAGAGAATGATTCCGGGAATAAAAGTGTAAACGTACGAGGAGCGTTTGATGTCCCTGGTCTATACTCACTGGAGTTTAGAACAGTGAAGGGGGAATCGCATTGAAACCTATCGAATATTGAAAGCCTTAGATAGGGTGGATGTAGAGAGGATGTCTCCTGTTGCGGGTAAGTCTAGGATCACGAGGACACAGCTTCAGAAGAGAGGGACTTCCCATCAGAACAGGGATAAGGAAGAATTTCTTTAGCCAGAGGGTGACGAATCTGTGGAATTCATTCCCTCACTCAGATGTGGACACCCAGTCTTTGGGTATATTTAAAGGAGAGGTTGATTGGTAAGAGTGTGAAAGGTTATGGGGAGAAGGTAAGAGAATGGGGTTGAGAGGGATAATAAATCAGCCAAGATGGAATGTTGGAGCAGACTCTTTGGGCTGAATGGCCTATTCTGCTTGGTATCTTATAGTTTTATGGATTGACCCTTGAACTCTGCTGAGATTGTTTGTGGATATTGCACTGTTTAATAGCAAGGCCTCTAACTCCCATGGATTGTCGCGAGCAAAGTTTTTCACTGCGGTATTGCAGAGAATTTGCGGCCATCTGCTGAAACATCAAGGCAGCTGCTACGTACCTCACAATGTGACGTTATTGTCTTTCTCATTTCACTAACGTTTGACTATTTCTTCTCTATGAACAAAGGCAAAACGTAGAATCATCCGCCGTCTGTCAGTACACCTCTGCAGACATCCGGAAGGCATTCGAAGGGCCGTACAAGGAAGATCAGAGATCTCCGCAGCGGTGGTCAAGATACAGACACAGAGTTCTAGAGCCACGTCCAGGATCGGTAAGACCCTTCAGTAGGAAAATGTGAGAATTCCGGGTCACTGAATTGTTCTGGGGCTCAGACAAAGCTGTGGCTGCATTGATATCATCTACAAAAAGCAATGCAACACCTAACACTTTCCTTCAACAGCTCCCAAGTCTACAACCTTGACATCACGAAGTCCAAGGGCAGCAGGCATGTAATATCCCCTCCCAGTCACACACTGTCCGGAATGTTCACTGAGTCCAATTCCTGGAACTCCCTCAACACCAGCAGCGGGAAGCAATTTCAAGTCATTTATTGTCGTGTGCACTAATGCAGTGAGATACAATACAATGAAAACCTTGCTTGGAGCAGTATCTCGCACACATGTAGGTAGAGAAGTACACCGAATATAATTTATACTTCATTATACATCTGAGCTAACATTTATCCCACAATAACTAATTAAAACAGATTATTTTGTTATTATCCCACTGGTGTTTGTGGGCTGGGACTTCTCTCTGCTTTGATTGGCTGCTGGGTTGCCTATATATTAACAACAATCACGCTTCCATCATCATTGGGTGTCTGTGAATGCTTTGTCACAAAAGATGCTATGTAAATGCTAGTCTTTGTATTGTTCTTCGTGAAGAACCATTAATTAGTGTAGATTGGTGACGTTGGAAGGAGAAAGGGAGGTGGGCAGACCTTACTCAGCCCTACGCTGATCTATGTGCTTCTGCTCTGCGTGACAGTGCATCACAGATGAATTTCGGAAAGCTGGATTCAGGACGTCACGTGACCTGCCGGACAACGTACTGAGCTTTGTGAAGAAGCATCCACTGATGGATGAAGAGGTCAGACCTGTGGGAGGTCGCCCACTCTTCACGAAGAAGGAAGTGAACTACACAAAGATCGTAGTGGATACAGTCACAGCACTGGATGGTAAACAGTACAACGTCATGTTCATTGGCACAGGTGGGTGTTGTGACGGCAGCCACACTCCCTTCCTAACTCTGCAGAACACTGAATCAGTTCACTATGTGATTGGCCTCACCTCAGTGTTGCCCATTTAGGACCACGATAGACATTTGGAGTGGCACTTTAATGCTGTTCTCAGTGGGTTGCCAAGGGCGACAGGCCTCTTCCACCAAGCAATACACACAAAATGCAGAAGGAACTCTGTAAGTCCAGCAGAAGGGAATCAACAGTCGACGCTTCGAGCCAGGCCCCTCAGGAGGAGGTGGGGCATTAGCGGAAGTTTAAGAAGTCAGTGTTCATGCCATCAGGTTGGAGGCTACCCAGACGGAATATAAGGTGTTGTTCCTCCAACCTGAGTGTGGCTTCATCTTCACAGTAGAGGAGGCCGTGGATAGACATGTCAGAATGGGAATGGGACGTGGAATTAAAATGTGTGGCCACTGGGAGATCCTGCTTTCTCTGGCGGACAGAGCGTAGGTGTTCAGCAAAACGATCTCCCAGTCTGCGTCGGGTCTCGCCAATATATAGAAGGCCGCATCGGGAGCACCTTTCCCTCCTCCTTCTTCTGCCTTCTGCCCCCTTCCTTTCCAGTCCTGAAGGTCTCCACCCGTAATATCGACTGTTTATTCCCCTCCATAGATGCTGCCTGGCTTGCTGAGTTCCTCCGCGTTTTGTGTGTGTTGCTCTGGATTTCCAGTGTCCACAGAATCCCTTGTGTTACCCTTTTCCACTGAGATGTTAAACCTCTCGGAAAGTTAAGCAGGTCCCGCAAAGTAGGTGAGGTAAAACAGAGAATTCTGCTAAACCTCAGCTGACCCCTCTCACCCAACACAGGCAAAATAAATCCAATCAGCTGGTTGGTCATATAGTTTGTGGGATCTTCCTGTCTGCAAGTTTCCCTGTGTATTGAGCACCCTGCATTTGTAAACCACTCACTGCAGACCGGGTGCTAAACCACATCCAACCCCATTGACCATCTCCTCTGTCCTTGTTGGAGAGTCACAGTATGGACAATGCTCTTCAGCCCTTCAAGTTCAGACTGACCACCAAGCATCCATTTACACTAATATACTGTGCCACTGTGCTGTCCTGCCCTGGAGCACTCTGATCATATCTCCAAATTATACAAAAATATTTTAAAATCACATCCTGGTCCTGCTTTCCCTCCTCACTTCCTAATTATTTCTGTCAGCTTCTCCAGAGTATCTCCCAGTCCCGGTCCTCCATGATGTTCCCCCTTAAGCAAGTATCCACCCACCTCTGAATCTGTCTCACCTTCAGTTAGAACAACCCAAATCTCCTCTGGTTCTTTTCCCAAGGAGCTCAAATCTCAGTCCTCTGGTTATCAAGCTTCCTTCCAGGGGAAATTTTCTCTCAAAGCTCTTCATACTTCCTAAATCCCCCACCGAGTCTCCCCACAAATCTGTTTCTGCTCTCAAGGTCAGCTATCCCAGCTTCTCTTCCATCTCAACCCAGATGTGGTGGTACAATGGACATCATCTTGAGATCTGCCCCAGAGATTTGAGTTCAAATCCCACCAGGTCTGTGGGAGAATTTGAATCTGACCAACCAACGGAAGAAGTGAATTGAGAATGAAGTGCTTGTAGATCAGGATTAATGACCATGAACATTTTGGATTGTTGGAAAACCCACTTGAAGGAAAGGTTACACAATGACACATTCTGGCTGACATGTGACTCTTGACCCTCCAATGACCATAAGACCATAAGACATAGGAGCAGAATTAGGCCATTTGGCCCATCAAGTCTGCTCCGCCATTCAATCATGGCTGATCCTTTTACCCCCTTCTCAACCCCAATCTTGACCTTGTAACCTTTGATGCCGTGTCCAATTAAGAACCTATCAAGCTCTACCTTAAATAATCAATGACTTGATGATCATTGATATACAGCATAAAAAGAAATGGTCCCAAAACTGACCCCTGCAGAACATCACTAGTCAGCAGCAGCCAACCAGAAAAGGATCCTTTTATTCCCACTCGCTGCCTCCTACCAATCAGACAATGCTCTAATCATGTTAGTAACTTTCCTGTAATAACATGGGCTCTTAACTCGGTAAGCAGCCTCGTGTGTGACACCTTGTGAAAGACCTTCTGAAAGTCCAAATATACAACATCCACTGCATCCCGTTTATCTGTCGTACTTGTAATCTCCTCAAAGAATTCCAACAGGTTTGTCAGGCAAGATTTTCCCTGAAGGAAACTATGCTGACTTTGTCCTATCATGTCCTGTGTCACCAAGTACTCCATCACCTCATCCTTAACAATTGACTCCCAACATCTTCCCAGCCACTGAGGTCAGACTAACTGATCTATAATTCCTTTTCTGCTGCCTTCCCCCTTAAAGAATGGAGTGACATTTGCAATTTTCCAGTCTTCTTGCACCATGCCAGAGTCCAATGACTTTTGAAAGATCATTACTATTGCTTCCATAATCTCTACTGCTACCTCTGTCAGAACCCTGGGACCAGTTCATCTGGTCTGGGTGACTTATGTACCCTTAGGTCTTTCAGCTTTTTGAGCATTTTCTCCCTTGTAATAGTAACTGCACTCACTTCTCTTCCATCACACCCTTCAACACCTGGCACACTGTTAGTGTCTTCCATAGTGAAGACTGATGCAAAATACTCATTTAGTTCATCTACCTTCTCCTTGGTCCCCCATTATTATTTTTCCGGCCTCATTTTCTAGCAGTCCTATATCCACTCTCATCTCTTTTATTTTTTACATACTTGAAAAAACTTTTACTATCCATTTTGATATTGTTTGCTAGCTTGCTTTAATATTTCATTTTTTCCTTCCTAATGATTCTTTTAGTTGCTTTCTGTAGGTTTTTAAAAGCTTCCCAATCCTCTGTCTTTCTGCTATTTTTTGCTTTGTTGTATGCCCTCTCTTTTGCTGTTACATTAGCTTTGATTTCCCTTGTCAGCCACAATTGTACTATTTTGCCATTTGAGTATTTCTTTGTTTTTGGAATACATCTATCCTGCACCTTCCTCATTTTTCCCAGACACTCATGCCATTGCTGCTCTGCTATAATCCCTGCCAGCATCTCCTTCCAATTTATTTTGGCCAACTCCTCTCTCATACCACTGTAATTTCCCTTACTCCACTGAAATACTGCTACATCAGACTTTACTTTCTCCCTATCAGATTTCAAGTTGAACTCAATCATATTGTGATCACTGTCTCCTAAGGGTTCCTTTACCTTAAGCTCACTAACTACCTTGATTCATTACATAATACCAAACCCAGTATAGCTGATCCCCTAGCCCGCTCAATGACAAACTGCTCTAAAAAGCATCTTGTAGACATTCAACAAACTCACTCTTGGGATTCAATACCAACCTGATTTTCCCAATCGACCTGCATGAGCCTCAATTCAGGATTGAATAATAAACACTGGCCTTGTTAATGATGTCCACTTTCCCAGAAGAGGTTCTTAAACAAAAGGTGCCCTGCCAGACCTTGTTCAAAGGCCTGACATAAATATTTACCTCACTGTCCACTGGAAGGGAATGACTCGGCATTCCAGTCATATTATTCAGGATCGATATGTAGGGGACGAATTGTTATTCTGCTGGTTTACTCTGTATTTGTTCCAAAAGTGTTACTGAGCAGGAAGGGAATTGTCTGTAGATCTCCATTGTGATGGGGATGTCTCTTGTTTTTAAGATAATGGCTGGATCCACAAAGTGGTGAGCTCTGGAGCCAGCACGCACATCGTTGAGGAGATCCGGCTGTACGAGGATCTACAGCCTGTGGAAAGCCTGGTATTAGCCAGAGCCCAGGTACTTAACACTGTATTAACCATGAATAACTGTAGGTGGCTACAGACACTGATCTCACAATAGACAGACAAATGTGACGGGTTGACGATGCGAAGCGATAATGGAGTTCTGTAACAGCAGGATGACCAGTGATGTCACTCTACTACCCAACAGTAAATGGACCAATAACCACCCACTTCACATCCCTATAGCTTCACCCAAGCTGCAGCTCAGTGGGTAGAATTTAGCTTTGGAGCCAGAAGGTAGTGAGTTCAAATCCTACCAGGTCCGCTACAGAAATCCAAGCCGACATCTCAAGGGGCTGCAGCAGTGATGGAGGCAGTGTCCTTCAAGTAAGACGTCAACTAACATCTCAGCTCCTGTGACCTGTTTCATCAAACAGCTGGGGTCTTGATCCCCAAGACCAATGTCATCTAATACAGTCATTATCACAGTCTATACAGATAGTGACTAAACTTGGAACATAGAACAGTACAGGGACAGAAAACAGTACAAAAAATGTAATTATGATTATGAAGACACGTTGTCCACTTTTATTGTCATCTAGTAATGCATGCATTAAGAAATGATACATTATTTCCTCCGGTGTGATGTCACAAAACACAGGACAGACCAAGACTAAAAAAATTGACAAAACCACATAATTATAACATATAGTTACAAACAGTGCAACAATACCATACTTGATGAAGAAGTCCGTGAGCACAGTAAAGTTCAAAGTTTCTCAAATGTCCCACATCTCACGCAGACGGGAGAAGGAAGAAAAACTCTCCCTGCCATGCCCGACCACAATCCAACTCGGAGTCATCCGAAAACTTCGAGCTCTGATCAGCTCTCCAACACCGAGTACTGAGCGCCATCTCTGTCTGAACGATTCGACCTCCTTCTCGGTCGCCAAAAGCAGGCAAGGCCGGGGATTTTGAGGCCTACCCTCCGAAAGATTCCCGACCACACAGTAATGACAGCAACGAACGGGCGTTTCAGAAATTTCTCCAGATGTTCCTCTGTGCTTTCACGTCCATTCTCCATCAAATCAGAATTGTCCACTGCCCCTATTTAACAGATACGGTATCATTTTTCACCGGAGGGCTGCGCGCATGTAGGCGCGCCGCCATCTTCTCCTCCCGCCTTAAATCCCTACAAGATGTCTGCCTACACATTGTCATCTGTAAACATTCTGGGAGTCCTGAAGTGGTGCAAGATTATATGTAAATGCAGTCTTTCTTTCAACATCCCCTGATTAGGGGTTTGTGTCTCTAAAGTCTGAGCTTCATGGCCTGACTGAAGTGAAGCTTTGGCAAACCACTGGTTGTGATGGTAACCCCTTATTGTGAGCTTGGTATGTTGAGAAGCTTATTGAGATTCTGGGGAGCGGAAGACAGAACCTTTCTCATGGCTTGTCTTCTGTTGTGGGCCCATATAGGGAGTGGCATCTATCTGTTTGATCAAGGCAGTCAACAGGACTTAAACCCATCCCGTCTCTTGCCCGCACCTTCTCCTGCCAGGGTGGGTGGTGGGAGCAGGGTGGGTCACTGATCCAGTAATGTCCACAGATCTCATCTTCTGGGCAACTGATTGTGTCCTGAGGCTGAGGAAGTGGCAGGTGCTCCCACTGAACCTTCAGACCTACCCAGCTGCTCTCAAGCAGAACCTTGGCCACAGAGCCACAACAAGATCCTTCACACAGTTATTTGGCCTACCATTTCCATGCTGATCATCAAGTACCAATCTCCTCTCTTCCCATTTCCCAATGTGTAGTCTGTAACATCCTAGACCTTGCCAATTCAAGTGCTGTTAGACCATAAGAGCATAAGACAAAGGAGAAAAATTAGGCCATTTGGCCCATCGAATCTGCTCCACCATTCAATCATGGCTGATCCTTTATTTTCCCCCTCCTCAGACCCACTCCCCGGCCTTCTCCCTGTAACCTTTGATGTTGTGTCCAACCAAGAACCTATCAAGCTCTGCCTTAAACATACCCAATGACCTGGCCTCCACAGCTGCCTGTGGTAATAAATTCCACAAGTTCACCACACTCTGACTAAAGAAATTTCTCCACATCCCTGTTTTAAATGGACAACCCTCTATCTTGAGGCTGTGCCCTTTTATCCCAGGCTCCTCCACCATGGGAAACAATCTTTCCATATCTACTCTGTCTAGGTCTTTCAACATTCGAAAGGTTTCAATGAGATTCACCCTCATCCTTCTAAATTCCAGCAAGTACAGACCCAGAGCTAGCAAACGTTCCTCATATGATAACCCTTTCATTCCCAGAGAAATCTTTGTGAACCTCTTCTGAACCCTCATCAATGCCAGCACATCTTTTCTGAGATGAGGAGCCGAAAACTGTTCACAAGGTGAGGCCTTATAAAGTCTCAGCATCACCTCCCTGCTCTTGTATTCCAGACCTCTTGAAATGAATGCTAACGTTGTATTCGCCTTCCTCACCACTGACTCAATCTGCAAGTTAACCTTTAGGGTTCTGCACAAGGACTCCCAATTCCCTTTGCATTTCAGATTTTTGGATTTTCTCTTCATTTAGAAAATAGCCTGCACATTTATTTCTACTACCAAAGTGCATGACCATGCATTTTCCAACATTGTATTTCATTTGCCACTCTCTTGCCCATTCTCCTAATCTGTCTGTCCTTCTGCAGCCTACCTGTTTCCTCAACACTACCTGCCCCTCCACCAATCTTTGTATCATCTGCAAACTTGGCAACAAAGCCATCTATTCTATCATCTAGATCACTGATACACAGCATAAAAAGCAGTGGTCCCAACACTGACTCCTGTGGAACACCACTAGTAAGCAGCCTTATGTGTGGCATCTTGTCAAAGGCCTTCTGAAAGTCCAAATATACAACATCCACTGCATCACTTTTATCCCCCATAATCTCCTCAAAGAATTCCAAAAGGTTTGTCAGGCAAGATTTTCCCTTAAGGAAACCACGCTGACTTTGTCTTGTCTTGTCCTGTGTCACCAAGTACTCCATCACCTCATCCTTAACAATTGACTCCAACAGCTTCCCAACCACTGAGGTCAGGCTAACTGATCTATGATTTCCTTTCTTCTGCCTTCTTCCTTTCTTAAAGAGTGGAGCGACATTTTCAATTTTCCAGTCCTCCGGCACAATGCCGAAGTCCAATGATTTTTGAAAGATCATTTCTAACGCCTCCACAATCTCTAATGCCACCTCTTTCAGAACCATGGGTGCAGTTCTTCTGGTCCAGATGACTTGTGTGCCTTTAGGTCTTTCAGCTTTTAGAGCATTTTCTGCCTTGTAATAGTAACTGCACCCACTCCTCTTCCCTCACACACTACAACATCTGGCACACCGCTAGTGTCTTTCACAGTGAAGACTGATGCAAAATACTCATTTAGTTCATCTGCCATCTCCTTGCTCCCCATTATTATTTCTCCTGCCTTATTTTCTAGCAATCCTATATCCATTCTGTTATTTTTTTACACACTTGAAAAAGCTTTTACTATCCACTTTGATATTGTTTGTTAGCTTGCCTTCATATTTCATCTTTTCTCTCCTAGTGACTCTTCTAGTTACTCCCTGTAGGATTTTAGAAGCTTCCCAATCCTGTCTTCCCACTGATTTTGGCTTTGTTGTATGTCCTCTCTTTTGTTTTTACATTAGCTTTGACTTCCCTCGTCAGCCACAGTTGTACTATTTTGCCATTTGAGTATTTCTTTGTTTTTGGAATACATCTATCCTGCACCTTCCTCACTTTTTCCAGAAACTCACGCCATTTGCCGCTCTGCTGACATCCCTGCCAGCAGCTCCTTCCAGTTTTCGTTGGCCAACTCCTCTCTCATACCACTGTAATTTCCTTTCTTCCACTGAAATACTGCTATGTCAGACTTTACTTTCTCCCTGGTTGAACTCAATCATATTGTGATCACTGGTTCCTAAGGGTTCTTTTACCTTAAACTCACTAATCACCTCTGATTCATTACATAACACCAAATCCAGTATAGCTGATCCCCTAGTGGGCTCAATGACAAACTGCTCTAAAAAGCCGTCTCATTCAACAAACTCCCTCTGTTGGGATCCTGATTTTTCCAAACGACGTGCATGTTGAAATCTCCCATGACTAATATAACATTGCCCTTCTGAATCACCTTTTCTATTTCCTGTTGTAGTCTGTGGTCCACCTCCCAGCCACTGTTGGGAGGCCTGTATATAACTGCCAGGTCCTTTTACCTTTGCAGTTTCTTAACTCAATCCACAAGGATTCAACATCTTCTCAACCAATGTCACACCTTTCTACTGATTTGATGCCATTCTTTACCAGCAGAGCCACGCCACTCCCTCTGCGTACCTTCCTATCCCTCTGATACAATGTGTAACCTTAGCCATTCAACTCCAGCAACAGCCATCCTTCATCCACGATTCAGTGATGGCCACAGCATCATACCTGACAATCTGTAACAGCGCAACAAGATCATCCACCTTATTGCTTATGCCCCGTGCATTGACATATGACACTTTGAGTGCTGTATTTGCTACTCTTTTTGATTCTGTATCCCTAGTGCACTGATACTCACCCTGCTGGCTGCAATTTTGCCCTATCACCTGCCTGCCCTTCCTGAGAGTCTGACTGCAAGATATCTTTGCTTTTTCACCATCTGTCCTATCCTGAGTCTCTTCACTCCAGTTCCCAACCCCCTGCCAAATTAGTTTAAACCCTTCCCAACAAACCTACCCATGAGAATATTGGGTTCTAGACCCTATACCTCAGTACGTGTGGTATTAATAAACCAATTCACCAGTTTAGCTTTATCAATGATGTAGGAGTAGCTGCTGTTGTGCATTTATTTCAATAATATTTGAGTGATCTTATATAGCATTCTTGTTTAAATATTTCTTTTTGGGTTATATGCAAAACTATGTGAATTGCATACATCATCTTGCTACCACGTGATACGTGCACGTCTCACTTAAAGTAAAAGTTACACCAGTATTTCAGACTTTGCACGTTTCTTTGAATTAGTTTAGTGTTTTTAAGTTACAAAACATAATATTGGCAACAAGGTATTTTTAAAACTAACTCAACACAGCTACGAATCAGTTAAAGCAGAGAGAGATGTTTGAACTAAAAAAAACACTGCAAGCAACGTAAAATTTAAAAGAAGCAGCCCAGCACTTGCAGAGATGTTGATTTTTTAAAAAAAGGCCATAAATGGAGGAACTCAGGGTTATAAAGAGTGAGTACCGGGTGATGATGATGATGACCGGGTGATAATAATCATTAAAAAACATCAGAAATGGCTGCATGCATCAGAAAGATTGACGAGTATTGCGTATGCACACTGAACTGTTGGAGCAATATTTTGAAGCAAATGAGAAGCGAGTGCCAATTTTGCTGAGTGCTTTTGGTTTAAAGGCAATCAGTTTGCTTCAGAGTTTGACTGCTCTAACCAAACCATCAGTAATGAGCTCTCCTGCTATCGTAAAGGTGATGCAGGAACTCTTAGAACGAAAGCCATTGTCGATCGCAGAACGCTTTGTGTTTCATAAGTGGAATCGAATGGAAGGGGTGTTACATATGGATGTCTGTATATAGTAGTTGCATTATATAGTATACTGTCTGTATAGTTCAGATGCACTCTCTATTGTGTTAAAGTTTATAGCTAAGCAGGGAGGAGTGTTGTATATTTAATACTTCAAAAATATTTGAGTAATCTTGTACATACATTGGTTGACTAAGCATTTAGTAATAGTGCAGGACAGTAGCGTAGTGGTTAGCACAACGCTTTACAGTTCAGGCAACGGGGTTCAATTCCCGTCACTGCCTGTAAGGAGTTTGTACGTTCTCCCCGTGACCACGTGGGTTTCCTCCGGGTGCTCCAGTTTCCTCCCACAGTCCAAAGACATACTGGCTGGTAGGTTAATTCATCATTGTAAATGGTTAGGCCAGGTTTAAATCAGGGGGTTACTGGGTGGCTCGGCTTGAAGGGCTGGAATGGCCTATATCTCAAACTTCTGTATCTCAATAAAAAAGTCAATAAAGGTTGTATGTAAAAATATGCTTATTGCATATTCCTTCACGCTACCATGTGATACGTGTGTGCCTCACTTAGAGTAAAAGACAATGTTACACCCATACCTCAGACTCCCCCCCACCCCCAATCTTTCTTTGAATTAGTTTACTGTTTTGAAGTCACCTGCCTCCACCACCCCCTCAGTCAGAGAGCTTTCATCAACTCTCCTCTAAAACCCCCACCCCTTACCCTGGACCTACGCTCTCCAGTTGTAGACATTTCTGCCATGAGGGAGAATTTTCTGTGTCCACCCTTTCTGTGTTCCCTGTAATGTTGTCCACCTCGGCCTCCTCTGCACCAAGGAATAGAAACCCAGCACGTTCTGTCTCTCCTCACAGCTCAGGCAACGTCCCAGTGAGTCTCCTCTCCAGCCTCTGCAGTGCGTCATAGAGTGTAGAGTCCCGGACTGAACACGGGACTGTCACTGTGGTCTAACCTGGGTTTTATAACCTCCCTGCTCTCACATTCTGTGCCTGGTTAATGAAGGCAAGTTATCCAAACCCCTTCTTCACCACCTTAACTATCGGTGTTGCTCCTTTGTTGGTTAAAAACCCAGTCAAATGGCAGGAATGGGTCAAACTACCCCACTTGGTGTGTTTGCTGCACCAAAGACAAGCAGCTGGAAGAACTCAGTGGGTCAGGCAGCATCTGTGGAAGCAAAAGGTGTAAGTTAACATTTCAGGTCGAGACTGCATCAGAACAGAGTCTAACTCGGTCGTGATGTGGGATATCGACCGGAAACATCGATCACCCCTTTGTCTCCACAGATGCTGCCCAGCTTTCTACATTCTTCCATTAGTTTGTTCTTTGTTTCAGATTCCAGCATCTACAATGTCTTGCCTCACCATGTCTATGACTCAACATTGTGGTGACGATTTGGAAATTAAAGTAACACTGGGTGACCACGCACTCTGCACAAAACAATGACGTAACTTTGCAGTGACCTGCTTTCATTACAGGGGACCCTGTTTGTTGGATCGCAGAGTGGGGTGACTCAGCTCCCCGTGTCCCATTGTCACATCTATGACGGCTGTTGGGATTGTGTCCTGGCTCGAGATCCTTACTGTGGTTGGGATGGCAGCGTTTGCCAGGATATTCGAATGCAGGAGAACAGGTACCATCACTGCCCTGTGTTACAATGGAAGAATGTGACCCCTAATCACACAGGTGATTGATGGTGGCTTTTGGGTGCAGGGGTCCAGGTACCTCCTTGCAAGGAAAAATTATAAAATGATTTTTATGGGTCCAGATCTCAGAACACAGACTAGAACAGCACAGAAACAGGCCATTCAGCCCAATATCTGCACTAAATGCAATGACAAATTAAATCTTTGCCTGCACGTGATCCATATATATCAATTCCCTGCGTATTCACGTGCCTATCTAAATCCTCTTATCTGTTTCCACCAGTATCTCTGGCAGCCTATTCTAGGTACCTAGTGCTGTGTAAAAGAACTTGCCCTGCACCCCTGCCTTAAACTCTCCCCCTCCCACGTTAAATACATGACTGCTAGTATTTGGCATTTCTACCCTGGGATGAAGATTCTACCTACCCTACTTCTGTCTCTCCCAATTTTATAAATTTCTGTCAGTTCCTGGGAAGATGTCAGAAGCAGATTCTATTGTGGTTTTCTAAAGGGAGTTCGATGAATTGCTGAGCAGGAGGGGAGTTACAGGGAAATGGGGAAAGAACTGGATTTCATTCTGAGGAAGAGGCTACCTTTTCACTCTGGCCCTGAAATCTGGTGTAATTTGAAAATAAAATTGGGAAAGATTTTAATTACTGTCAGGTTCCCATCTGTTCTGGGATAAAAGTCAGAAGATGCTGGAGGAACTTAGCTGGCGAGGTAGTTTCAATAGTTCAATAGTTCCATTTACTATCAGAGAATGTATACAATATAAGTCCTGAAATTCCTGTTCTTCACAGACATCCTTGAAATCAGAGGATTGCCCCAAAGAATGAGTGACAGTAAAAATGTTAGAACCCCAAAGCCCCCCACTCCCCTTCCCATGCACAAATAGCAGCCAAGCATCGCCCCTTCCCCTCTTCAGCAAAGTAAAGCATCAGCACCCTCTCCTCTCCCCCCTCCAGGCCAGCAACAGCAAGCCCCCAAGAGAGAGACTATGATCTGCAGCAAGACAAAAGCTAATCATTCATCCGACAGCTCAACATGCCGCAGGCGCTCTCTCTCCGTAATAAAGAGGCAGAGAGGTGTCTCTCAGCGAGAGGGGAGACAGAAACAAAACAACTTGCAATGATAAAGTCGACCTTGTCGCTTTTTTCTCTCCCCTGAGTTCTCGGACTCGTGACTTAGTAACAAGCTTTGCCCAACCAACGAGAGAGAGAGTGTGCGCGACTGGCTGAGTACAGAGCCCCCGACAGCCGATCCGTTGTTCCAATGTTCTGTAGGCAGCACCGGCATGAAGTCAGCTCGTGCACGGGGCCACAAAGCATCGGGACCCCGAAGGTGTGCTCGTCTTCTTGACCACGTCCTTGAGATATTGAAAAGTGGCCGGTGGTGAGCCCCTGGGAGCGGGTTCCACCACCGCAAAGAACCGAAATCTGAGTGTGACTCCAGGTCAGGCAACTAAACCCAACCCAGGGCACTGATCCAGGTGTAACAGAGTGTGACTCTGACAGAACCCCACCCACCCTGAAAAGGAAAAAAGAGAGACATCTAAGGTGTTAAGCTGTTTCTGCAGATGAGCTGGAAGGAATGGCTGTAGAGAAACAAACATTGAACTTTTCGTGTTGGGATGCCTTTTGACAAAAGAGCATCTAACTGAATCAGTTTCTCTATTCTAAGTTGTTGACTGACCTGCTGGGTGTTTCAATGGTTCAGTTTAATGTCAGAGAATGTATACAGTATGCAACCCGAAATTCTTACTCTTCACAGGCATCCATGAAACAGGAGAAAAAGCCCCAAAGAATGAATGCCCGAAAGGTATTGGAACCGCGAAGCCCCTTCCCGCTCCGAATGCACAAGCAGCGGCAAAGCATCAGCCCCCCGGCAGAAAGCATCAGCCCCCCCACCCCACCAAGCAACAGCAAGCGCCCAGACATCATGATTTACAGACCATCAGTAACTGCTGTCCACCCAACACCTCGACATCCCCTCAGAGACCCTCTCTCTCAGTAACGAGGGAGAGAGATATCACTCCTGCCCCAGTGAGAGGGGAGGCTAACAGCTTGCTGTTTCAATGTTACAGTCTGCAGCGTCACTCCCCAACTCCAGAGTCAGCAGCAAACTCTCTCTCACCATTGAGAGAGAGAGCAATCACTTGTGCAGAGGCCTCCGACGTCCGCGCCCACTGTCCCGATTGTCCAATCTCCCACGAGATTTTATTAAGATTTCTTTTTGAAACAATAGTTTTAGTACAGAGTGCCGGAGAGAAGCAGACACGCTCTGAGGGAAAAGCTATGTTTAACTGAGCAGTTACACCCGGATCAGTGCCCTGGCTGTTACACCCGGATCAGTGCCCTGGGTGTTACACCCGGATCAGTGCCCTGGCTGCTACACCCGGATCAGTGCCCTGGGTGTTACACCCGGATCAGTGCCCTGGCTGTTACACCCGGATCAGTGCCCTGGGTGTTACACCCGGTTCTGTGCCCTGGGTGTTACACCCGGATCAGTGCCCTGGGTTGGGTTTAGTTGCCTGAGGAAGTGGAATGGGAACGGCCCAGGTGAACGTCAGGAGAAGTGATTCAAGCGTCTGCTGCCTTAAATTGGTGTTCATTTCACAGAATAGCAGTTTATCAACCCACTGAAGCATTATCAAAGGGGTCACATCACCAGGGAGCATCTCACTGGAATGAACCACACGGTTTTGCGCAGCGAGAGCCAGCAATGCTGCTCCCAAACCTCTCAGCTGAAGATCCCCAAGGTCAGGGTCATTGCCATGTGCACAAGTGTGTACACAGGTACAAGGAAGCGCTTACCTGCAGCTGCATCACAGGCACATGGCATCAGATAATCAGCATTCTCAGGAAAAACATAAATTATAGAAACATTTTACAAGAAGGAACACAGAAGGTTGAATGCAAAGTGATTACCGTGTTCAGAGTATTGCTATGCTGTGGTAGTGATAACATCAAGTCCCAAAGTCCCTCGGAGAGAGAACAGGTCCGATTTTGTTCCCTTCGGTTGGTTTTGCTACTGAAACAATTCTTCCTTGCTGTTTGACACCCTCTGCTTTTATCACCAATGCTTGCTTTCTCAACATTCTTTCCCAGGGGTAAATGGCATCAGGACGCTGAATCTTTGCACTGAGTTGGAAATGGAATTGGGTTTACTATCGTTGACGTATGTTGTGAAAGATGTTGCTTTGTGACAGCAGTACAATGGAAGATATAAAACATTACTATCAAGCAACACACATAAAAGTTGCTGGTGAACGCAGCAGGCCAGGCAGTGTCTCTAGGAAGAGGTACAGTCGACGTTTCGGGCCGAGACCCTTCGTCAGGACTAACTGAAGGAAGAGTTAGTAAGAGGTTTGAAAGTGGGAGGGGGAGGGGGAGATTCAAAATGATAGGAGAAGACAGGAGGGGGAGGGATGGAGCCAAGAGCTGGACAGGTGATAGGCAAAAGGGATATGAGAGGATCATGGGACAGGAGAAAGAAAGGGGGAGGGGGGGAAACCCAGAGGATGGGCAAGGAGTTATAGTGAGAGGGACAGAGGGAAAAAAAGAGAAAAGGGAAAATAAATATATAAATAAGGGATGGGGTAAGAAGGGGAGGTGGGGCAATAATGGAAGTTAGAGAAGTCAATGTTCATGCCATCAGGTTGGAGGCTACTCAGACGGAATACAAGGTGTTGTTCCTCTAACCTGAGTGTGGCTTCATCTTTACAGTAGAGGAGGCCGTGGATAGACATGTCAGAATGGGAATGGGACGTGGAATTAAAATGTGTGGCCACTGGGAGATCCTGCTTTCTCTGGCGGACAGAGCGTAGGTGTTCGGCGAAACGATCTCCCAGTCTGCGTCGAGTCTCGCCAATATATAGAAGGCCACATCGGGAGCACCGGACGCATTATATCACCCCAGCCGACTCACAGGTGAAGTGTCGCCTCACCTGGAAGGACTGTCTGGGGCCCTGAATGGTAGTGAGGGAGGAAGTGTAAGGGCATGTGTAGCACTTGTTCCGCTTACAAGGATAAGTGCCAGGAGGGAGATCGGTGGGAAGGGGTGGGGGGGGACAAATGGACAAGTGAGTCGCGTAGGGAGTGATCCCTGCGGAAAGCGGGGAGGGGGAGGGAAAGATGTGCTTGGTGGTGGGATCCTGTTGGAGGTGGCAGAAGTTACGGAGAATTATATGTTGGACCCGGAGGCTGGTGGGGTGGTAGGTGAGGACCAGGGGAACCCTATTCCTAGTGGGGTGGCGGGAGGATGGAGTGAGAGCAGATGTACGTGAAATGGGGGAGATGCGTTTGAGAGCAGAGTTGATGGTGGAGGAAGGGAAGCCCCTTTCTTTAAAAAAGGAAGACATCTCCTTCATCCTTGAATGAAAAGCCTCATCCTGAGAGCAGATGCGGCGGAGACGGAGGAATTGCGAGAAGGGGAAAGCATTTTTGCAAGAGACAGGGTGGGAAGAGGAATAGACCAGGTAGCTGTGAGAGCCCGTAGGCTTATAGTAGACATCAGTAGATAAGCTGTCTCCAGAGACAGAGACAGAAAGATCAAGAAAGGGGAGGGGGGTTTCGGAAATAGAATCTCTTACTATCTCTCCTTTCAGTTAGTCCTGACGAAGGCTCTCGGCCTGAAACGTCAACTATACCTCTTCCTAGAGATGCTGCCTGGCCTGCTGCGTGCACCAGCAACTTTGATGTGTGTTGCTTAAATTTCCAGCATCTGCAGAATTCCTCTTGGTAATGAACTGGTATTCATGGGTTCATGGCCCATCAGTAATCTGATGGCAAAGGGAAAGAAGCTGTTCTACCTGGCTTCTCCTATCATCATCTAGCTAGCCTCCTTCCCCTCTCCCCACCTTCTTTATTCTGACATCTTCCCCCTTCCTTCTCAATCCTGAAGCAGAGTCTCAGCCCGAAGTGTTGACTGTCTATTAATTTCCATAGATGCTGCCTGACCTGCTGAGTTCCTCCAGCATTTTGCGTGAGCTGTTCTATGGTTAGGTCTCCCTCATCTCTGAGAAGGACCTGCTAGCGTAGTTAAGTGCTCCAAAGACACATCACTGTTATATTAAAACATAATATCACCCAGACTTGAGATTTAATCCAGATCCTGTTTCACCTTGCCTGTCATTTTTTGATATTACTAGTTTCAAATCATTTTTCAGCCCTGCCAGTTGATTATAAATTTCTGGTGCTTGAGTTGTCAGTGGCATGTTGATTTAGCCCCGCCTGCTGTAAGGGAAGTGAATTACAGCGTATTTGCAGCACAAAGTCCATTTTAGTGCAGTGATCAAAGTGGTCTACACACAAATGCTGGAAGGACTCAGCAGATCAGGCATGAATGATGAAAACCTGATGAAGGGTCTTGACCAGAAACCTCTCCGTAGATGCTTCCTGATCTGCTGAGCTCTTCCAGCACTGGATTTCCAGCATCTGCAGAATCTCTTGTATTTATGAACTAAGTGGTCAGATGGTTGTGCTAGTTGGTTCTTGAACTGAATCGTTGAAGGTAAGTAGTTGTTGTTGAAATTGGTGCTGTGAGACTCTGGGCTTCTGCACCAATGGTAGTTTCGAGAGGATGACGTGGCCCAGATGGTGGAGATCTTTGACGATGGATATTGCCTTTTTGAGGCAGTTCTTTGTGTAGGTATTACCACCAGCGGTGAGGAATGTGCCTGAGATGTGTTGGGCAGAGTGCACCAATCCACAGCTTCTTCCACTCCTGTGCATTTGACTCCCACAAACAGTGGCAGTGTGACCCACAACACTGTTCCAATACTGTTGAAGGATGGTTACCTCATTTCAATTCAAGAGAGTATCCCATTTGACAGAAGCACCCACTCAAAGAGCCCATTATGGGACAGTGACTAGGCAGGTGACCTTTGAGACTGAGGGAGAGAGGGAGTTGGGGGTGAGATGAAGAGAATCCAGCATGGAGAGAAAGAGGGGGAAGGCATAAAGAAAGAGAAACAGTTGAGGGGGCAGGAGAGAAAAGACTTGGCTCCATCCAGTTTCTTCTAGATATGAGCAAACTATTATGATTTTTTTCTCTCTTCTTGCTTTCCTCACATTAGGTGTGAGCACCATTTTAAACAGTGACTGCTGCCCTGGTGTACTCTGTGTACCGGGAGATACCCAAATGCTATCATTTGTTCTCATCCTGGTCCAGTCCTGGTGCATTACCTGTGAATTGTAGCATAAAGCAAGCTGATATTTAGCACAGAAGCAGGCCCTTCTGCCCAACATCTGTACTAACCAAGCAGATACCCATTTACACTAATCCCATAGTACTCTCCTTAATTTCCCACCAGCCTTCCCAGATTCCCCCACTCACTGGGGACAATATACAGAGGCCAATAAAACTATCAACCCACACGTTGATAGTTGCGGAAACAGGAGCACACAGGGGAAGTCCACACAGTCACAGGGAGCTTGGACAGATTCCACACAGACTGCTCCGGGGCTCTGGGTTGAACCGGGGTTGCTGGATTTACTGAGCTGAGACTGTGGCTCTGCCAGCTGCACCACTGAGGCACGTAGGCTGCAGCCTGCGCACTGGTAAGTGGGATCGGTACTGACGGCCATGGACAGGGATGTCACAGTGCGACTCTGTGACATCAGAGCGTGTCAGAGCTCTGGGACAGGACCCTCACACTGCACCAGGGATCTGAGGCTTTCCCTGGGCAAGAGGAGACTAATTTGGCCTCTGTAAATTGCCCCAAGTGTGTAGATGAAAGGTAGAATCTGTGGGAAAGTGAGAACAGGATTTCAGCACAGACTATGACAAATCTGAAATGCAAAGGGACTTGGAAGTTTTTTGTGCAAAACACCCAAAAGGTTAACTTCCAGGTGGAGTCAGTGGTGAGGGAGGCAAATGCCACGTTAGCATTCATTTTGAGAGGCCTAGAGTACAAGAGCAGGGATGTGATGCTGAGGCTTTAAAAGGCACTGGTGAGGCCTCTGGTGAACAGCTTTGGACTCCTCATCTAAGAAAAGATGTGCTGGCATTGGAGAGGGTTCAGAGGAGGATTCTGGGAATGAAAGGGTTATCTTAAGATGGCTCTGGGTGAGGGGATCTCATTGAAACGTCTTGAATGTTGAAAGGCCTAGACAGAGTAGATGTGGAAAAGTTATTTCCCATGGTGGGGATGCCTAGGACAAGGGGGCACAGCCTCAGGATAGAGGGGTGTCCATTTAAAACAGATGCAGAGAAATTTCTTTAAGGAGACCTCTAACTCTCTGAACCCAAAAGTAAACTTTTAAACGTTTTGTAAAACAACTGGGAATTGGAAAAGGGGAGAAGGAAAAGAGACAGGAATATGCTGGTGGAACTCACTCAAAGGGCAATAAACTCGTTCAGTCACTCCCAGTGGTAGTGATCATGAGTGTGAGCCCTGTTCACCGGTTCCCCTTCACTAGGATGAGGGGGTGAGGGGGGACGGTGTGAAGAGGTAGCTGTGGCCTTGTGACTGCCACTGCTCTCTCTACGTGGCAGTGGTGTGAATAGTCCTCTCTGGTTCTCTGACCTCAGCTCCTACACTTGGCTCTAACTTTGTTTCCTCTGTTGCAGAGCGAGTCTGATTCAAGACATTACGAACGGGAACAAAGGGTGTAAGAGCAAAGACCCAGTGGGTATGTAGCTGTTTGATTTCATGTGGGCATGAGAGATGTTTGGTTAGGCACGTGGATGTAAGGAAGATGGAGGGAAATAAACATTGTGTAGGTAGAAGGGATTAGTGTTTTTAATTTGCTTTTTACCTGGTTCGGCAAAACACTGTGGGCTGAATGGCCTGTTCCTGTGCTGTGCTGTTCTATATGTTTTCGACATTCTTTAGTTGGATATCTGCAGGCTTCAGTTCAGTACTTAGAAATGCTGTTCAAACTCATGTAATAAATGGAAGAGCATACAGTTTGCTCCAACCAAACCAGCTGAAATGACCATTGCTGTATCATGAAAATAATGCAGGAACATTTAGAACAGAACCCATTGTTGACTGCAGAACACTTTAGGTTTCATAAATGGAATCAAAAGAAGGGGAGTCCATTTCAGCATACATGGCTGAATTGAAGAGATTGCCTGAGCATTGCCAGTTCACTAATGGGCTTAATGAGAGATCGTTTAGTTTGTGGAATCTTACAAAGAGACATTCCAAAACTGCTTCTAACAGAAGTGCAACTTGCTTTTAAAAGAGCAGTTGAAATTGCTGTATCAACAGGAACAGCAGACAGAAACACAATTGAGTTGTAGTCAAGAATGAAAGAGAGTGTGAACAAAATTGCAATGTCTGAACAGAAACAAACTTGACTGAACAAATTGTGTTACCATTGTTTCAGGGGCTCACATACACCAGACCAATGCAGGTTTAAAGGTGAAACTTGCAGAAAATGCAACAAAGTAGGAGACATGGCAGGCAGACAAAAATTAAATGGAATGCATAGGGAAGAGGGCAAGATAAGAAGCCAAACTGTAGTCTCAAAAAGAGCAATAATCTGCCTGCTGTCGATGAAATATTTGAGAGTGACACTGGACTGAGTAGCCTTGAGATGTACAATGTGAAAACTAACAAGGGACAAGCAATATGGCTTACACCAGAAGTGAACAGCAAATTAATTAAATGAAATTGGGCACTGGCTTGGCTGTTTCAGTCTTTCCACAAAATGAGTTTGAACAGCATTTCCAAGTACTGAGCTAAACCTGCAGATATCCAAATAAAGAATGTTGAAAACATATAGAACAGTACAGGCACAGGAACAGGCCACCCAGCCCACAATGTTTTGCCGAACCAGGTAAAAAGCAAATTAAAAACACCCAAACACTAATTCCTTCTACCTACACAATGTCTATTTCCCTCCATCTTCCTTACATTTATGTGCCTAACCAAACATCTCTTAAAAGCCTCAAAAGTATTTGCCTCTATCATCCATGACTCTCTGAGTAAAAAACTTATCTCTCACATCCCCCTTGAACCCACCCCCTCTCACCTTTAATGAACGCCCTCTGGTATTAGACATTTCAACCCTGGGAAACAGATACACTCTGTCTACTCCGTCTGTGCCTCTCATAACCTTGTAAACCTCTATCCAATCTCCCCTCAGCCTCCATCACTCCAGAGAAAACAACCCAGGTGTCACATGGGGGCACTAGGAGCAGACACAAACGCGTCTTGTGAGATTAACTAAACTGAGTTTATTGCTCGTTACAAGGGGAGCAAAGCAGAAGCGGGAATAACATAATGGACAAGGACTCAGGCCCTGGACTAGGCTGGGACTAAGGGTCTGGGCTAGGACTCGGAACACAGACCTCGGAGCCAGGACTCGGAACACGGACCTCGGAGCCAGGGCTTGATACTTGAAACTTCCAGAGTCAGGGACTCTTCGTATTCATTGGACAGACCCAGACACAGGACATAAAACACTGAGCCGGGAATCCTTCTTAGACACAGGACGGAGTCGGGACTCTTCTTGACACAGGGTCAGGATCCTTCCAGGGTACAGGGCTGGGACCCCTTTTAGACACACGACATGGATACGGAGACCACACAACGATGGACCGTACTATAACTGGGCACAAGTACGCTCCAAGCAGCGGCAAGCTCTTGACTCACCCCGGCGGGTTAACTTTGACTGACCCGGTCTGGCAAGGGAAGGTGGCTTGCTGGCACTTGCTTCGGGAGGAGACTGGGCTTGCTCCAGCAAGAAACTTAGTTGGCTCCAGCCAGATGACATTGGCTCGCACTACCTTCGGTGATATCATTAACGCTCTCGCGCCGAACAGCTGAAAGCCGAAGACTTATAAACTGCCGGTTCAGCCGAGGGTAAATTGTCTCCAATCACCAAGCCCAATGGACACGGGAGAACAGGGAACCAAAGGGAAACAGGGAGTCAACGGTCTGGATCATAACACAAACAAAGTAAATTTAAAGGGAACCCGATCCGGACCATGACACCAAGTTTATCCGGCCTCTTGTGATAGCACATGTCCTCTAAAACAGCCAGCATCCTGGTAAATCTCCTCTGCCCCCTATCCAAAGCCTCAACATGCTTCCTATAGTGAGGCGACCAGAAATGTATGAAATACTCCGGATGTGGCCTAACTAGAGTCTAATGAAGTTGCAACTGTGACGAGACTCCTTGATGAGGATGGCCTGGACCCAAATGCTGAAGTATTCGAGGCAAGGATTGATACATGGTTTCAAACTGGATTGAGAATCTGAGCACAATACAAACACTAGATGAAATCATGAGTAGGCTTACGATCGAGCACCGAACATCAGTTCAGGTGCTATTTAAATACTCAGTCCTTTGCACCCAAAACAGGATTGCCAATTAGCAGGACTGTCCTGAATCTTTAAAGAGGCCGCTCCAGCTATCTATACTCCAGGGAGTTGAAGTGTCTAAACCTTGGCTGCTGGTGCGGATGGGTGCTTGTTGTAACAGCAACATAACCTCTTGACTTTTGAACTCAGTGCCTCGACTAATAAAAGCAAATATTCCATAAGCTGTCTCATCAACCTGTGTAGACACTTCCAAGGAGCTATGAACTTGGATCCCACGATCTCTCTGCTCAGTAACACTGTTAAGGATTTTGCCCTGAACAGTGTACTGTCTCCTTGCATTTGCCCTACCAAGGTACAACACCTCATATTTATCTAGGTTAAACTCCATTTAAACTCCATCCTCCTTCTGTGCCCATATTTGCAACTGATCAATATTGCACAGTGTTCTTTGCCAGTCCTCTACACTATCCACAACTCCACCAAGCATGGTATCATCCACAAACTTACTAACCCACCCATCTAGATTTTCATGCAGGTCATTTATATACATCACAAACAACAGAGGTCCCAGCACAGATCCCTGCGGAACACCACTGATTAAAGACCTCCAGCTCGAATATGTCTCTTCAACTACAACCTTGTCATCTATTCACAAGCCAGTTCTGAATCCAAACAGCCAATTCGCTGCAGATCCCATGCACCTTAATCTGGATTAGCCTCCCATGAGGGACTTTGGCAAGGACCTTACTAGAATCCATGTAGACAACATCCACTGCCCTACCCTCATCAATCTCTCTTGTCACCTTGTCAAAACTCTCAATCAAGTTATTAAGATGACCTACCACACACAAAGCCATGACGGCTCTCCCTAATTTGGCCATGGGTTTCTAAATCCTCATATGTCCTATCCTTAAGAATTTTCTCCAGCAACTTCCCTACAACTGATGTGAGACTCACCAGTCTATAGTTCCCTGGATTTTCCCTTGTTCCGTTCTTAAATAGAAGTGCAATATTAGTCACTTGCCAATCCTCTGTGACCTCGCCTGTAGCTAGAGAGGACACAAAAGATACTGGTCGAGAACCCAGCAATTTCATATCTTGCCTCCTTCAATAACCTGGGGAAAATCCCCATCAGGCCCTGGGGACTTATCCATCTTAATACTCATTAGGAGGCCCAACACTTCCTCCCCCTTGACCTCTAAACACCCTAATGTATTTATATACTCAGCACTGATCTCCTGGTCCCCCATATCCTTTTCCTTGGTAAATACTGAAGCAAAGTACTCATTAAGTACCTCACTCACATTCTCTGCATCCATGGAAATGTTCCACCCTTTACCCTCGAGTGCTCCCACCCTGTCCATAGTTATCCTCTCGCTCTCGATGTGTGTAGAGAATGCCTCGGGGATGGGGCAATGCTCATCACATCGAAATAACAATCTGATTGTAACCTGCCGATAACCTCCCTGTGGTGCCCCTCCTCCTTCCCTTCTCCCACGGTCCACTCTCCATTCCTACCAGGCTCTTTCTTCTTCTGCCCTTTACCTTTGCCCCGATCACTTCATTAATCCTCTCTCTTTCTCTCTCCACATTCCCCCTCTCCTGGCTTCACCTATCACCTTCCAGCTTGTACTCTTTTCCCTCCTCCCATCTTCTTATTCCGCCTTCGTCCCCTTTCCGTTCCAGTCCTGATGACGTGTCTCAGCCTGAAATGTCAGATTTCTCTTTATTCCTCTCGGTAGGTGCTCCCTGCTCTGGTGAGTTCCTCCAGTGTTTTGTGCGTGGTGCTCTGGCTGTAAGAATTTTGTTTCAGGAGGCCCCTGCAATCTGCATGCTGCTGCAAGTAGAACTGTGCTCTTTTCCCACCCAGTTATAAGCAGGACAGTCCCAGATGTATTGGATATATACTTGCAGGCTACCCCAGCATGAACACAGCTATGGCGCGATGGGAGTTCGGTGGGAGTGAAATCCTGAGCAGAGGTGGGCCGCACTACTGGCGAGAAGGAACATCATTGGTGGTGATGAAGCACACAGTCTAACCATGGCACGTACATCTGTTACGCCCAGGAAAATGGGATAAGCTACGCAGTGATCTCCTACAAAATCAACGTATCTTAAATGAAGAATTGTTCAAAAAAGTCTAAACAAAATTGTCCACCCTCTGTTAAAAGAGAATTCCAAAGATGTTCCTTGCATATACATAGGTATAGGTTTAAATCAATCAGTTGACATCCAATTTATTTAGTTGCAGTAGCTGAGATGTCAAGACCGACTCCTTCAGTGATAAGATAGATGCCAAGGTGAGGTGGGGGGAACAAGGGAGCAGAGAAGTAGTGGACGTGGTTGTGGGCAAGATGACCGGAACATGGTGTAGGATTTGTTTTTGCAATAGAGTTTACTCTGATCTGGGGTATTTCTTAGACCATAATGATGAAATTCGATGGGCCAAATGGCCTAATTTGGCTCCCATGTCTTATGGTCTTATAGGAGCAGAATTAGGCCATTTGGCCCATCGAATCTGCTCCACCATTTCCTCTCAGCCCCAATCTCCTGCCATCCCCCCCCCCCGTAACCCTTCATGCCCCGACTAATCAAAAATCTATCAACCTCTGCCTTGAATATACCCAATGACTTGGCCTCCACAGTCCACAGACCAAGTGCCATTTTCTGTTTTTATTTCAGATTTCCAGGATCTGCAGTATCATATGCTGTTGACCCAGGTCCCCTTCACAGTCGAGTCACACCTTCCTTTGATCTGCTAGGCAGCAGAGCTGTGCCACTAAACACAGTCAGGGGCTTTAAGCTGGAGCACATCTCAGAGGTGGCTGGTAGCACTCACAATCACGGCATCCTGTCGCTTTCATGTCCCTTTTTTATGTGTAATCTAAGATTGCTGCATTTGTGAAATGGAGCCACGTTGCCCCGGATGACTGGGCAATTGCAAGTAGGTCTAACTTTCATGCACTCTGCTTGGTGTTAAGCCACACATTCCAGGTGAACCATGCCTGTGATTGCCCAGTGAATCCTTCACTTAGTTTCCCCTGGGCATATCGTGTTGATAGACGTGGTCAGACAGCGCAATCACACACCACAAGCTGTATATTACACAGTCAAGGATGATGTCGTGCAATGTTCCACTGCTCCATCAAACTTCAGAACATTGGCATGTGACATATCTCCAGACAAACTGTCAATATTATAATGTGGGAGAGGGTGAGATATAACTCGATTAACCAAACCCATTTCCTTGAAGTCTTCACCAGAGGAGACTTCCATTCCTTCTGGATTCATCCCAAGAGTCAACAGTGAAAGGTGGACTGGGAAGTGTGCAGCTGTGGAGGCCAGGTTGTTGGGTGTATTTAAGGCAGAGATTGATAGGTTCCTGATTGGACGTGGCATCAAAGGTTACGAGGAGAAGGCCGTGAAGTGGTTGAAGAGGAGATAGAGAAAAGGATCAGCCATGATTGAATGGCAGAGCCAACTCAATGGGCCAGATGGCCTAATTCTATTCCAATGTCTTATGGTCTTATAGAAACCTGTACCTTTTGCTGTGAAACAGGTCACTTAAACTTCAAGGAACCGGTTGGTTAGTCATCACTGAGACAGCCAGCGGGGTTACGAGGAGCCTGGTGCCCTGATCAGGCAGTTTGATGATGAACCAACACGTCACAATACAGGTAACTATGACAACCTCACCACAAGGCAAAGCACCATTCAAGAATTGGAACTAAAATAGAGACTAGAGTCATCGGAACCAGAAGGCTTCAAAATCATAATCAGGCTAATATACCATGTCAAAAATACAGACGGACCCAAAGTTATGTGTTGTACCTCGTATAATAGAGAGAATATATTTAGACTTGTGAGAGTGGAGCTCATTATTCCCATTCCTTATTGGAGTTTGTGTTTCATGGTCACATTCTGCAATGTAGCCTAAGTAATTCATTAGTGAATCTTTCTATTGATTAATTACATCTTTGCATTAAATTGTTTTTCCTCCATTTTTCATTATGTTTGTTATTTCATTTAATCTAACAAAAAATTGGTGTTGTGCCTTTCCCAATTATGAATTACAACATAAAGCTCAAAATTTACTCCGTATCCACCTGACAGACATCTTTGGTAGCCCATCCCTAGGCACCAGTTGGCTGAGGGGTTGCTATGCTATTTTAGGGATCTCTAAAGGTTTAAACACATTACCGTGAGTTTGGAACCCAGGTAAAGACAGACTTGCCATCCCTGAAGAAAGCATGTGGGATTCCAGACCCAGTAGTGACATGATGCTAAGATTAGCTTCCAGTTCCAAATTTCTTCGACTAATTCAGTTTAAATGACTCCAGCAGTCATAGAGTGTTATGTTGAAGTTGTGTAAGACATTAGTGACGCATAATTTGGAGTATTGTGAGCAGTTTTTGCCATCTCCCTACAGGAAAGATGTAAGTAAGGTTGAAGAACTACATTGAAAATCTACAAGGATGTTGCTGGGACTGGAGGGCCTACTGGAGTTATAAGGAAATACTGAATAGGTTAGAATGTTATTCCCTAGAATGTAGAAGATTGAAAGTAGATTTGACAGAGGTATACAAAATTATGAGGGGTATAGATAGGGTAAATGCAAGCAGGCTTTTTCCACTGAGGTTGGGTGGGACTACAACCAGAGGTCATGGGTTAAGGATGAAAGGTGAAATGTTTAAAGGGAACATGAGGGGAAACTTCTTCACTCAGAGAGTGATGAGAGTGTGCCAGCACAAGTGGTGGATGTGATTTTGATTTCAACGTTCAAGAGAAGTTTGGATGGGAGAGTATGGAGGATGATGATCCAAGTGCAGGTCGATGGGTCTAGACAGCTTCGATGGTTTGGCGCGGACTGCAAGTGCCGAAGGGCCTGGTTCTGTGCTGTAGTTTTCTATGACTCTGTGGAATTTGAAGTCCCAGCAGCAGATTTAGTCTGGGCCTCCACAAGGACCGATCGACTCACAGAGAGAGAGCTTCGTGCAGGTTGGGGAGAAGAGTTTTAAAAAGGAGTGTTTCACAGGGCTCAGCACATTAGTGGCGGACCAATTGATTCGTGATTCATTTGCAGGAGCAAATAAAAGTAACGCAGGGTCAAAGCAGTGCGGCCACTGTGTGAGTGGATCAGTGTAGGACTGGGAACTTGAGGCTTTGGCTCAAGAGGCTTCAGTGAGGAGGCACAGGTAGGTAGCGGGTAGGGCTTTTATAGAGGTTGAATAAAAAGTCACTAAATTACAGCTAAATAAATAAAGTAGGGATGATCAGGTGATGTGCTGTAGCTGCATGATATGGGAGCTGGTAGACCTCATTCTGGTGTTCCCGGTGACCACATCTGTAGCAAGTGTTGGCTGCTCGAGGAACTCGGGCTCAAAGTTGATGACCTAGAACATGAACTTCAAACACTGCGGCACATCAGGGAGGGGGAGAGTTAGGAGGATTCTCTGTTTCAGGGGTTAGTCACATCCAGTAGATTAGCTGCCTCAAATTCATTCTGGTCAGAGATAAGAGGGTGTTACTGCGAGTGAGGTGATTAGTGGGATCCAAGAGACGGTGCTGGAGGAGCCTCAGCCCTTGAGCCTGTCCAACCGGTCTGAGATTCTTGCTCCCTGTGTGGATGAGAGTGGGGGCTGTAGGAAGGATGAGCAGCCTAACTGTGACACAGTAGGGAGACATTCAACAGGGGGGAGAGAAAAGAAATGTAGTGGTAATTGGAGATAATATAGTCAGGGGAGTGGACAGAGTTCTCTGTCACAGGGATAGAGTGTCCCAAAGGCTGTGTTGCCTGCCTGGTGCCTGGGTTCAGGACATCTTATCTGACCTGTAGAGGAATTTGCGGTGGGAGGGGAAAGATCCAGTTGTCATGGTCCATGTGGGTACCAACGACGTAGGTAGAATGAGGAAAGAGGTTCTTCTGAGGGAATTTGAGCAGCTAGGGACTAAATTAAAAAGCAGAACCAAAAAGGTGGTAATCTCTGGATTACTACTTGAGCCACATGCAAACTGGCATAGGGTCAAGAAGATTAAAGAGTTAAATGCATGGCTCATTGATTGGTGTGGGAGAAGTGGGTTTGAATTCATGGGAAATTGGCACCAGTATTGGTGGGAGGGAGCTGTACCATTGGGACGGGCTACACCTGAAACATGATGGGACCTGGATCCCAGCAAATTATATAACTCGGGCTGTGGATGAGGTTTTAAACTAAATAGCAGAGGGGTGGGTTCAACAGATTCGAGAAGTATGGATAAAGTGAAAGAGAAAAGTGCAGATAAAGAGAAAGAAAATTAAGAGTGGAGTGAAGAAAAGTCAAATGCAAAAGAGAAAAGATTACAAGATTTTAAACGCACAATGAGTGTAGGGGCACTTTATCTGAATGCCCGTAGTATTCGATCCAAGGTCAGTGAACTCGTGGCTCAAATCAGTACAAAGAGGTATGATTTAGTGGCCATTACAGAGGCATGGTTGCAGGGTGGAAAGGATTGGGAATTAAATATCCGAGGATATCAGGTAATACGGAAGGATGGGCAGGAAGGTAGGCGGGGTGAGGTAGTGTAAGGATGAGATCAGGGAGATAGTGAGAGATGATATAAAATCTAAGGAGCAGAATGTTGAATCTCTCTGGGTAGAGATTAGGAATAGTAAAGGGAAAAAAATCACTGATGGGAGTTGTCTATATGTCACTGAATAATAACATTGCAGTGGCACAGGCAATAAACAGAGAAATCTCTGAGGCATGTAAGAACAGAACAGCAGTTATCGTGGGGACTTTAACTTGCTCATAGGTTGGGTGAATCAAGTTGGTCAAGGCAGTCTTGAGGAGGACTTCAGAGAATGCATCCATGATGGCTTTCTTGAACAGCATGTTACTGAACCTACAAGTAACATGCTATCTTAGATCTGGTCATGTAGAATGAGACAGGTAAAATTAGTGAGTTTGTAGTTAGGGATCCTCTTGTAAAGAGTGATCACAGTATGATTGAGTTTCTCATACAAATGGAGGGTGCAATAGTTCAATCTAAAACCAGTGTACATGTATTATGCCTAAACAATGGAGACTACAATGGGATGAGTGAGGATTTGGCTAGTGTAGGCTGGGAACACAGGCTATATGGTGGGACGGTTGAAGAACAGTGGAAGACTTTCAAAGAGATTTTTCACAGTGCTCAACAAAAGTGTATTCCAGTTGTTACGTACCCCGTAACTGGGTTGCCAAGCCAGCAGAAATGGACCACTTAGTTGGAGTCTGGATTACTGGAACTAAAAAAGTTTTATTAAAGAAATAAGCAACACAGTACTCTAATCAAAAGGATAATAAATGCAACAGTTCAGCAATGATAAACACACATGTACACGGAACTAGGATAATAGGATCAATCAAGCTCTATCGTTGTCTAGGGGTAAATGACCAGTTTCAAGTGACGCAAAGTTCAGTTCAATTGAGTTCAGTTCAGTTCACAGTAATCACTGTTGTGCCGTTGGGGGCGGGGGGGGGGGAGAGAGAGAACAAATGAATATTCAAATCGGATTCCAAACAGACCTTCGATATTCCTTGCAATCAGCTTTCGGGCGAGCCCTTTGTAATGTCTTCTGAGGTCACCGACTTTGACCCCTCCATTCCAGATATGATCGTTCTTCTGCGGTGAACCCAGCATCCAGGCAAGGGTGGACACACACACCAGGTTCCCGCCGACCCGCACCTTTCTACCCTGTGCGTCTATGGCTGGTCCCGCGACCAGACCTCCAAAACACTCACCAACTTGTGGGGGCACACCGCTTTCAGGGTATCGTTACCTCGTGGAGTCGTGTGTCTGTTGCCTTAGCGAACCTATCCCTTTTTATCCCCCTGCTGGGGTACCGCCTGTCCATCACACTTCAAACAGTTCAGGGTTCAAAGCCCCGGTCTCTGACAATACTCGGAACTGTGTCTCCTTTCTGTTAATCCCTCTCGTCTCTCATTAACATCTCTTGAAGGTTCCCCCATTGTCCTCTTATCGGCATCAATCTTCTGATAACTGGTTCTTTTGTCACACAGTTAAAAGCAAGGACAGTAAGGGTGGGGAGAGCCAGCCTTGGATAACTAAGGAAATAAAAGAAGGTATCAAACTAAAAGCTCACGCATACAAAGTCACCAAGAGTAGTGGGAAACTGGAAGATTGGGAAAACTTTGAAAAGCAACAAAGAACCACTAAGCAAGCAATAAAGAAAGGGAAGCTAGATTCTGAAAATAAACTAACACAAAATATAAAAATGGATAGTAGAAGTTTTTATAATTATATAAAGTGGAAAAGGGTGGCTAAAGTGAATGTAGGTCCCTTGGAGGACGATAAGGGGGAACTGATATTGGGTAATGAGGAAGTGGCCGGGGTTTTGAATGACTATTTTGTGTTGGCCTTCACAGTGGAGGACACATCTAACATGCCAAAGAGAGATGTTATGGATGCAATGGGAGGTGAGGACCTCGATACGATAGCTATCACTAAAGATGTAGTGCTGAGCAAACTTGTGGGCCTGAAGATAGACAAGACCCCTGGTCTCAGTGGCGGCACCAGAGATTTTTTCTTGCTGGTGCTACAGAGGGGCTGAATGATTCAGTGATGGTGCTGAGGGATGCACTGTATGGTAATATGTATTCGCAAGGTGAGACGCGAGGCGTTAAAAAGTCAGTTTCAAGCATTATGTGCCTACTATAAATGCCTCTGTTGATTCACAAGCAACAGCAATTGATAGATCTAATACAGAAGTGAACTGTTACAGTGTCAACGGCATCAGAGACAACCTGGGCTACACAGAGCATAAACAAAAAAAAGCAAACAGAGCATCCGAGCAACAGCGGACAACGTGAATTACGCACCAATCCCGCAATCGGCGTCAAATGCATGCTTTTCAACTGAAAAACACAACTTGAACCCACTGCTATTCGCATTACATAGACAGCAATGCCAAAAGATACACCGTTATTAAAGTCAAATAAGGCAAACAACAGATGCAAGGCTTTACCAGGAGTTGGACAAATACCTCAATTAATTGAATTTAAAACAAAAATCAACAGAATCACCGCTTGTAAGTCTTAGCAAAACCATTAGGCTTAATAGCAGTAAATGTAATATTTTAGGATTTGCAGGAAACATAAGGACTATGGGGTATCCACCACAAAATAATAATAACAATAATCAGCATTAGTCTTGGCCCAAATTTTTTAAAAATCAACTGCACTCACCAGTAATGTTTTCAGAGAAGCACAATCCGTCTGTTGTGATTGGTGGCGAAAGAATCAATGATTTTCTGGATGTCAAGTGCCTTGGTCCTCCGGCTGTTTATGGCCAACAGAGACAAGTTGCAGTTCTGAGCATCGCTGCTGCTATTCCTTAAGCAGTTTTTGACATGTCTGAGGCAAGAGAAACTCCGTTCGCATGAGAACCTATACTGACCTATACACGCGTTCTTATCAATAACACACTGGGCGAGTGTCTGTTCAATGCTTTTAAGAAGCGACTCTGCGTCCAACCCTTCTGCTGGAGTCACAAGATCACAAGACAAAGGAGCGGAAGTAGACCATTCGGCCCATCAAGTCTGCTCCTCAGCTCCCCCATGAACTAAACTATTCACCCATCTAGTTCCAATTTCCGGCTTTTTCCCCATATTTCTTGATACCCTGACTAATTAGATACCTGTCAATCTCCTCCTTAAACATCCTCAATGATTGGGCCTCCACAGCTGTATGTGGCAACGAATTCCACAAATCCACGACCCTCTGGCTAAAAAAATTTCTCCTCATCTCTGTTTTAACTGGGTACCCTCTAATTCTAAGACTATGGCCTCTTGTCCTGAACTCACTCACCAAGGGAAACAACCTTTCCACATCTACTCTGTCCAACCCTTTCAACATTCGAAACGTTTCTATGAGATCCCCTCTCATTCTTCTATACTCTAATGAATACAATCCAAGAGCCGACAAACGCTCCTCATATGTTAGCCCCTGCATTCCAGGAATCATCCTCGTAAATCTTCTCTGAACTCTCTCCAACATCAGTATATCCTTTCTAAGATAGGGGGCCCAAAACTGCGCACAGTATTCCATATGAGGTCTCACTAATGCCCCATAAAGCCTCATCAACACCTCCTTACTCTTATACACTATTCCTCTTGAAATGAATGCCAACATAGCATTCGCTTTCCTTACCGCCGATCCAACTCGGTGGTTAACCTTTAGGGTATCCTGCACGAGGACCCCCAAGTCCCTTTGCACTTCCGATTTTTGAATTTTCTCCCCATCTAAATAATAATCTGCCCGATTATCTCTTCTTCCAAAATGTACAGCTGTACATTTGTCAACGTTGTATCTCATCTGCCATTTCTTTGCCCACTCTCCTAAACTGACTAAGTCTCTCTGCAACCTTTCCATTTCTTCAACATTTCCTGCTCCTCCACCTATCTTGGTGTCATCCACAAACTTAGCCACAAAACTATTTAATCCATAATCCAAATCATCGATGTACATCGTAAAAAGAAGCGGCCCCAACACCAACCCCTGTGGAACACCACTAGTAACCGACAACCAATCAGAATAGGATCCCTTTATTCCCACCCTTTGCTTTCTGCCTATCAGCCAATGCTCCACCCATTTCAATATCTTTCCTATAATTCCATGGGCTCTCATCTTATTAAGCAGCCTCATATGCGGCACCTTATCGAAGGCCTTTTGAAAATCCAAATACACAACATCCACAGCCTCTCCCTTGTCAATCTTATTCGAGATTACCTCAAAAAATTCCAATAGGTTGGTGAGACAGGATCTTCCCTTCATGAAACCATGCTGGCTTCGGCCTACCTTGTCATGCACCTCAAGGTATTTCATAACCTCGTCCTTGAGGATTGACTCCAATATCTTTCCAACTACCGATGTCAGACTAATAGGTCTATAATTTTCTTTTGCTGCCTCCTTCCTTTCTTAAATAACAGAACTACATTTGCGACCTTCTAGTCCTCCGGAACCATGCCAGAGTCTATTGATTCCTGGGAGATAATTTCCAATGCTTCCACAATCTCCAAAGCCATCTCCTTCAGAACCCTTGGGTGCACCTCATCCGGACCTGGAGACTTACCTATTCTTAGTCCACTTAGCTTCCCACGCACTTTCTCTCTAGTAATCTTGACTGTACCTAATTCTATTCCCTGATACCACTGGCTATCAGGTATATTTCTCATGTCTTCCACTGTGAAGACTGATGCAAAATACTCATTCAGTTCCTCCGCCATCTCTTTGTTATCCATTATAATTTCTCCAGCATCATTTTCAATCGGTCCCGTATCTACCCTTGTCACTCTTTTACTCTTCAGATATTTAAAAAAACTTAGTATCCTTTTCTATGTTAATTACCAACTTCCCTTCATAATTCATCTTTTCTTTCCTAATGACTTTCTTAGTTTCCTTCTGTAAGTTTTTAAAAGTCTTCCAGTCCTCATTTTTCCTATTAATTTTTGCTTCCTTGTACGCCGTTCCTTTTGCTTTTATTTTTGCCTTAACCTCTCTCGTTGGCCACATTTGTGCCATTTTTCCATTCATGATTTTCTTTTTTCTTGGAATATATTTTTCCTGCATTTTCCTTATTTCTTGTAGGAATTTCATCCAATTCTGCTCTGCCGTCCCTCCATTTAGCTTACTTTTCCAATCGACTTGGGCCAGTTCCTCTCTCCTACCACTGTAATTCCCCCTGTTCCACTGAAATATCGATACACCTAATACCAGCTTCTCCTTTTCAAATTTGAAACTGAACTCAATCATATTATGATCACTACTTCCAAGGGGTTCCTTTACCTCCAGCTCCCTGATCGCCTCAGGTTTGTTACACAGCACCCAATCCAAAACAGCCGGTCCCCTGGTGGGCTTCTGGACAAGCTGCTCCAAAAAGCCATCCGGTAGGCATTCTACAAACTCCCTCTCCTGAGATCCAGTACCTTCCTGACTTTCCCAATCCACTTTCATATTAAACTCCCCCATAATTATCTTGACATTTTCCTTCTGACACGCTTTTTCTATTTCCAGCTGCAACTTGTAGTCCACATCCCAGCTGCTGTTTGGAGGCCTGTATATAACTGCTATTAGTGTCTTTTCACCCTTGCCATTTCTTAATTCTACCCATAAGGATTCTACCTCTTCTGGTCCTATGTCCCTTCTTTCTATTGATTTGATATCGTTACTTACCATCAGGGCCACGCCACCCCTTTACCTACCTTCCTATCTTTCCTATACACTGTGTATCTTTGGATTTTCAGCTCCCAATCACATCCATCATTTAGCCATGACTCGGTGATGGCCACGATATCATATCTTTTAACCTGCAGCTGTGCAGCAAGGTCATCCACTTTATTTCTAATGCTGCGTGCATTTAAGTACAGTACATTTAGATCAGTATCTGTTGCTGATTTTGCTATATTTCTATTTTGCAGCAAATTATCCTGTACATTCACCGGCCTGTCCTTCTTGCGATCTTTGCTGCACAGTATTTTTGACTTATTTCTATTTTCCTCTTCCTCGACCCTAACACCTTGGTTTCCTTCCCCTTGCCAACTTAGTTTAAACCCTCCCTAACAGCTATATTAAACAATCCCGCTAGGATATTAGTACCTTTTGGGTTCAGGTGTAATCCATCTTTTGTGTACAAATCATACCTTCCCCAAAATAGATCCCAATGATTCATGAATTTGAAGCCCTGCCCCCTGCACCAGTTACTTAGCCACACATTCACCTGCTTAATTCTGCTATTCTTACCATCATTAGCACGCAGCTCAGGCAGCAATCCTGATATTATTACTCTGGAGGTCCGGCTTTTCAATTCTCTTCCTAGCTCCCAGTAATCTTTCTTCAGGACCTCCTCTCTTGTTCTGTCTATGTCATTGGTACCAACATGTACCAAGACTTCCAGCAGCTCGCCCTCTCTCTTCAGAATACTCTGGACTCAATCTGAGACATCCCATACCTGGGCACCAGGAAGGCAACATTCCATCCGGGTATCCTTGTCCGGCTCGCAGAATCTCTTGTCCGTCCCCCTTACGATGGAATCCCCTATAACTACCGCATTTCTTCTTGCTGTCCTGATTTCGGCACTGGGCAGAATGCCAGAGTCTCGTTCACTGTGGTCCTCCTTTGTCAGGTCTGCCTCTTCAACAGTATCCAAAACGATATATCGTTTTCTGAGGGGGACTGTCACAGGGGTGCTATCCACTACCTCTCTATAGGTAGTATCTGTCACCTCCCCACTTTCCCTAATTAGCCGAAAGTCATCTATTTCCATCTCCAGCACCTTAACACGGTCCTTCAGGAGCCTCATCTCAGTGCACCTGATGCAGATGTAATCCTTGGGGAGGCTGGGAGTCTCCCAGGGTCCCCACATCTGGCACTCCAAGCACAACACTAATCCTAGATGCATACCTCTAATGCTACTGTTTGTACTAAATACCAAAAAACTGTAACTTACTCCGTTACTATGAGACTCAACGGTCGCAGGAAGCCTCTTCCCGTCTCCGCCGAAGCCCGTTGAGCCAAAGCCCTTTCACTCTGCACCCTCTCACTC